>NC_091222.1:28016537-28316537 GCF_040958095.1 Procambarus clarkii
CTGTGTTTTTTTTAACCATGTCTCACTGGATAACGGTGTGTCTGCTCTGAGAACACCTTCATTTACACACGCAATGCATGGCAATGCACTCGCTTTTACAACTACAGTATCCTTTTTTTACAACTGCATGCTGGTTTTAATAGCTGCATTCTCATTTACAACTGTATTTTAGAATTGCATTATATTTTACAACTGCATTTGTTTTTACACATTCTTGTATTTTCAGGATATCAGTTCTTGCCAAGTTATCGGTACTTTGAGAAGAGTTATCGAGTGTTGCTCCTAGAGGCAGATATAAGTTATCGTTGTCATCTCTATTTGATATGTCTTCAAGAACCTGCAAGTTGAAAGGACTAATTCTCAACGCTGCTACTGGTGAGAGAGAGAACATAACAGTGAAGTTACGCAACAAGATGATGCTCCGATCTATCTATTCATCACAGAAGATGATGGATGCTGCACTAGAGATGCGATTAGTAGTGTTAGCAGCATCTCTTGCATACACAGTGCCTCGCATCTTAGAAAGGCTTACTGTTTCTTCGTGATGAAGATGTTTGCAAGTGATATCTACCAGCTATCCTGAGAATATCATTCGATTTCCTCTTGCTTGTGTGATCATTTGGCTCACGCAAGAAAAGCATCTTGAGATGGTGATGCTAGGCACTGGTGGAGGCTGAATGATCTGGCATCTGCTTGTGTTGGCATTGATGGACAACACCATTTTCTTAGTAACTGATGATAGCTTCTCGATGAATTTGTATGAAGTTAGTTGATCTTAATCTGGACTTTGGTCGTCTTGCTTTGGTCTCCGTTTGTCTCTTTCTCTCTCTCTCTCTCTCTCTCTCTCTCTCTCTCTCTCTCTCTCTCTCTCTCTCTCTCTCTCTCTCTCTCTCTCTCTCTCTCTCTCTCTCTCTCTCTCTCTCTCTCTCTCTCTCTGGGAATGTAAATTGTTGAATTAGAGCTTAAGCTTAGTTAAACTATATAGATATCCCATTAGTTAATCTATATAGATATCTCATTAGTTAATCTATATAGATATCTCATTAGTTAATCTATATAGATATCTCATTAGTTAATCTATATAGATATCCCATTAGTTAATCTATATAGATATCTCATTAGTTAAACTATATAGATATCTCATTAGTTAAACTATATAGATATCCCATTAGTTAATCTATATAGATATCTCATTAGTTAATCTATATAGATATCCCATTAGTTAATCTATATAGATATCCCATTACCTCTCCTCGATGTATAATGCTATTCACTTATTACCCCGCTCATGAATGTGTAGATGAAGATGATGAATAATGTGTCTGTGTAAACAATTTGAACAACAGAGGATTAGAGTTCATCATTGTATAAATTAATGAGTAATTCAATTTAAATTAACATTTATATTTAAATCAATTATCCTATAAATTTAAGTTTTTGAGAGCTTGAATTAGCAAGAAGCATTGAATCTCCGTGACGTCATACGATGAAGATGGTTAACAAAATAATTTCAAAATCAATGTTGATGTTGGACTGTATTAAGTGTTTACTAGCAATATCAACTGAGGAGTGAGAGTAGCCATTTTTTGTTTGATTTCAAAGACCTTCACCATGGTTTCTTTGTTTTCTACGGGCTCGCCATAGCCCGTGCTACATGGACACTTCGTTCTGAGTAGCTAAATCTGTAACAACAACAACATTCTTTGTATTAAGTACTTCTTAAAGCAGACTGCAGTCATTTCTAGTTTTTAACATAATTTTATCATTAGCGATAGACATGTTGAAATTTTTAAATATTCCGTCAGGCATTTTAATATCTAAGTCCATATCTATAAATGGAAATGTTTGTGTGATTTTGTCCTAAAATGGAAGCCAGACGCTTGGGGTTAGTTTCATTAATTTTTCTCAGTAATTACTATTGGGTATATGCCCTACAAGGTCGGGTGAGACTTACCATAAAAGAAAATAATGCCACGTGACATTGAGTCAAACTTACCCCCACGGAAAATCTCGCAATACCATTGACAATAATTATGTTTACCATACTATAAAACTTTATGCTCTGAGCACATGAAAATTATCAAAATAATTGTACTTATCCTTATCTGGCCATCATATGCAAATCTGTACGTGCGTGACGTCATGAAAAATCCGGTTCATCTGAACATGGAACTAGACAATATGATGTAATATTAGTTATGAACACAACCCCCCCCCCCCCCCTTCTTAACCTCTTTCCCCAACCCTGCAACCCCTAACCTAACCTAACCTAACCTAACCTAACCTTCTATTCACCCCAAGTTCCTTCAGTGCGAGAGGGAGAGAGAGAGAGAGAGAGAGAGAGAGAGAGAGAGAGAGAGAGAGAGAGAGAGAGAGAGAGAGAGAGAGAGAGAGAGAGAGAGAGAGAGAGAGAGAGAGAGAGAGAGAGAGAGAGAGAAATCTTAGTGTAATCACGTATAACTCATATATTTTCAACAGAGAAATACACCAACGGTAGTTTTTCAGTTCTGAGGTAGAAAAAAGATTACAAATGAGAAGACATCATTAAACAGAAGCGTATCAAGAGCGTATATTTGCGCAGTAACATCATTATCTACCTGAATTTTCTTAAGGGCCAACATCATCTCACTAGCTACCTTGACGGGGCCAGGAAGCCTTCGGCCTGTCAGATTTCCTCCCATTAGGAATCATGTAAACCTATGTCACAATTTTGCCAAAATAGGGATAGAAAATCAACTGCAACCTATTTACATCATAATATTTAATTTTAAATCACAAACTTGTTAAATAAATAAATCATCGTTGTTAATGATGCAGTGATGAATAGGCTCCAGTATTCCAAATGTTCTTACAATGAAGGTGTAAAATATAGTGAAATATAATGCATTATATAAATTATATGACATTCCTTAACCCTTTAACTGCGCAAAGTTGATACAGAATGTTAATTCATTATTTTTTCTGATTATTTTCATTATTTAGAGTAAACTGGAAAAGAATGCGAACTAGCGAGTGCCTAATTCAGCTCGTGTGAGTGAAAATAAATAAATAATGAATAAATATGTTTATTCAGGAAGGGTACATACATACAAGTAATGTTAAATTAATGGATCGATATATAGATAGAGCTAGTACATACAATGCCTAAAGCCACTATTACGCAATGCGTTTCGGGCAGGAAAGTTTCGGAATAACGAACAAATGTGACACTGGAACAATGTGAGTGATTGATGGTTGACCAGGATTTGATTGACTTTGATTTGATTAACAAAAAATATAATAATCAGTCATCTACAGTGAGTGACTGTTGTAGGTGAGTGAACAAGACAGGTGAATGACCGAAGCATGTGACTGAACGAGACAGGTGAGTGACAAATGAGTGACAGCGTCAGGTGGCAGATCAAATCACGTGATTGACCAAGAAGTATGAGTGAGTGATTAAGACAGGTGGGTAACTGAAACAGATGAGTGACAGCGTCAGGTGAATGAGTAACAGAGACCAATTGAGTAACCGAAACAGATTAACAAGAAATAGCTAAGATAAAGCAGGTAAATTAATTTAGCAAACAAAAGACAACAGGTAAATACGAACTCAGGCAACAATATATAATTATTTTTTGAAGTGGATATTAAAAATAGACTTTCTGTATGTAGGAAGTAAACACCTTTGGGCTTAAGCTTAGCATGAAGAAAGATTAGCGGGATTAGTGTACACGCTCGCTCGCGAGCGCGAGAGATATCTTACGTAGATGTGATTGATGAGACGGGGCTCTAGCTCCTGGTCCATCTGGGCTGTGATTTCCTTCCCACAAGTACTTTATTACACTTGAAGTTATAGCTCGAGATGGAGTTAGACTCCATTATATCCTCCAGCTGAGCCTCCACTATCTCTTCCTCAAGCTGAGAATGGAGTCAGCCTCCACCTCTAAGTTGTATTTCAATTTTAGTAAAAACTTGCTTTTTTTCCCCCCCTGACGCATTTCTTTTGTTTTCCAGAATGGATCATTTTGCGTTAGTTGTCTCAGTGAGAACGTGATCAGTCTCTCGTTACACACCTGAAGCTCTGTATCTCCCCCGTCCTCTCGTCCTCCCCAGCATTCCTCACTCCCTCGTCCCCTCGTCCTCCCCAGCATTCCCCACTCCCTCGTCCCCTCGTCCTCCCCAGCATTCCCCACTCCCAGGTCCCCATGCCCTTTCCTTCCCCCCCCTTAATGTGTTTCAATATTGCTTTTTCAAACTTGCAACAAAAACATTCTCTTAACTATTGTTGTATGTGTTTGTATTCAACAAATGAAACAGCTGGTTTGACTTCTTCTCAGTTATTCTTTAAGGTGATTTATTATGGTAAATCGTTTTGTAGTTCATCTGCTAATTTGGTAATTCCATTTTTTGTTCTAAAAAATGTTTTTTGGGGTTCTGTCGTTCTTAAAATTTATTTTTTTGAATATATTTCTCATTAATACCTGTTCTCAGCCACATCAGCCAGTTCCCAGTCACACCATCCTATCCCTTAGCCACATTATCATATCCCTTAGCCACACTATCCTATCCCTTAGCCACACCATCCTATCCCTTAGCCACACCATCCTATCCCTTAGCCACACCATTCTATCCCTTAGCCACACCATTCTATCCCTTAGCCACACCATCCTATCCCTTAGCCACACCATCCTATCCCTTAGCCACACCATCCTATCCCTTGGCCACACCATCCTATCCCTTGGCCACACCATCCTATCCCTTAGCCACACCATCCTATCCCTTGGCCACACCATCCTATCCCTTAGCCACACCATCCTATCCCTTAGCCACACCATCCTGTCCCATAGCCACGCCATCCAGTCCCTAGCCACACCATACTATCCCCTAGCCACACAAGCCTATCCCCTAGCCACATCATCCTATCCCCTAGCCACACCATCCTATCCCCTAGCCACATCATCCAATCCCCTAGCCACACCATCTTATCCCCTAGCCACACAAGCCTATCCCCTAGCCACACAAGCCTATCCCCTAGCCACACCATCTTATCCCCTAGCCACACAAGCCTATCCCCTAGCCACACCATCTTATCCCCTAGCCACACAAGCCTATCCCCTAGCCACACAAGCCTATCCCCTAGCCACACCATCCTATCCCCTAGCCACACCATCTTATCCCCTAGCCACACAAGCCTATCCCCTAGCCACACAAGCCTATCCCCTAGCCACACAAGCCTATCCCCTAGCCACACCTGCCTATCCCCTAGCCACACAAGCCTATCCCCTAGCCACACAAGCCTATCCCCTAGCCACACCTGCCTATCCCCTAGCCACACAAGCCTATCCCCTAGCCACACCAACACCAACATTTCCAAGTTATTCTTTCATTAATAACATAATAATAATTGTACTCAAATATCAACAGGGAATAAAATATTGTGCGGCCAAATCCGAACATTTTTATTGTGTCAGTAAAGCAAATATTGTAAACAAAATCTCTGGAAGAGTTTACAAGTTTAAGTAAACAATATATAGTTAATATCTTTGAGGGACGGGTCACCACCCGCTGGTGCAGTGATTGTAACTTGCAATAACGGTGTTAAGGGACGGGTCATCACCCGCTGGTGCAGTGATTGCAACTTGCAATAACGGTGTTAAGGGACGGGTCATCACCCGCTGGTGCAGTGATTGCAACTTGCAATAACGGTGTTAAGGGACGGGTCATCACCCGCTGGTGCAGTGATTGCAACTTGCAATAACGGTGTGCAGAGAGGACCGCCGGGTTGCATGACCCGTCGCGCTCTGAACTTTATAAAAGTGTAATTCTCAGATGCAACATTTTTTTGCAATAACTTCAGGAGATTAGCGGCAAGCTGCAGGTGATACAATAACTGGATCATTGCAAGCACCCGTGTGTGTGTGTGTGTGTGTGTGTGTGTGTGTGTGTGTGTGTGTGTGTGTGTGTGTGTGTGTGTGTGTGTGTGTGTGTGTGTGTGTGTGTGTGTGTACTCACCTAGTTCACCTAGTTGTGCTTGCATGGGTTGAGCTCTGGCTCTTTGGTCTCGCCTCTCAACCGTCAATCAATTAAAAGTTAGGTTAGGTGTGTGTGTGTGTGTGTGTGTGTGTGTGTGTGTGTGTGTGTGTGTGTGTGTATGTGTGTGTGTACTCACCTAGTTGTGCTTGCGGGTGTTGAACTCTGGCTCTTTGGTCCCGCCTCTCAACTGTCAATCAACTGAAAGTTAGGTTAGGTGTGTGTGTGTGTGTGTGTGTGTGTGTGTGTGTGTGTGTGTGTGTGTGTGTGTGTGTGTGTGTGTGTGTGTGTGTGTGTGTGTGTGTGTGTGAGTAATTAGCAACACCTTTAGTTTTATTATTTTAATTATTACTTGTTCATTATTATTAATGCATGACAAATTATAGTTAAATATTATGAGAAAATCCACTAGGACTATAGATGGACTCGAACCCTTGAATACTGTATTGCTAGTCGCGTTCTTACCCACTAAGCCAGTACGCGACTAGCTGAACCAAGATTGCAGGTTTGCGCGCCCACCCATAGTCCTAGTGGCTTTTCACATTGATATAAATCACATAATGTAATTTCTATGTATTATGCTTTATATTAAAAGTCACGGTTATGTTAATTTTTATGATAACAAATCATTGGTAATGTGCTATAAACGTGATTTTCGTTATTTAGTCTCATGAGCCACTTCCAGGTAGAACTTATAGAACTTATTTGAACAGGGAAGAACTCTCCAATTTCATAATTGGAGTCTCTCCAATTATGAAATTGGAGTCTCTAGCCCCTTAGGGTTATGCCATATGTTTTAGAGGAAACATTGGTTATGCCAATTAATACCAGATTTTGGAAAATATTGAGTGGTACAATTTCCTGCTTTTGGGGAAATCTCTAAGCTGTATCAGAGCTTGTATTAGGAAAAGTATTGAGTTGTACCAGTTGTTCCACCTGATACAGTTAGGGAAATTATTGAGTTGTACCAAGCTGTTCCACCTGATACAGTTAGGGAAATTATTGAGTTGTTCCAAGCTGTTCCACCTGATACAGTTAGGGAAATTATTGAGTTGTACCAAGCTGTTCCACCTGATACAGTTAGGGAAATTATTGAGTTGTTCCAAACTGTTCCACCTGATACAGTTAGGGAAATTATTGAATTGTACCAAGCTGCTCCACTTGATATGGTTAACTGCCTGAACAGTTAAAATGTTTTCAGAATTCCATGCATATTTTTACATAATTACAAGCAAAAAAAAATCCTCATTGGTACAACCAAATGTTACAAATCTGCAATACGATTTTAGTATTTTTAATTCAGATCAAACGTGAGATGAAATATTTGTAATACATTCAGAGAAAAATATTAATACAATCTAATCTCGTATTTCACCTGTCAGCGGTCTGGAACAAGGGTAAATCCGCAGCTTATGTTCCTTCAGACTGTTGTGTGTGTATAATGGTCTCATCTGAGGCTGTTGGTAGTACTACCTGACTCTTGTGTCTGGCAGATCACATCTTGAGTCCTCTGGTGAGGCTACTGTGTACTCTGAGGCTCTGGAAGTATTACACGTTAACAGTTAATAGTGAAACTTATTGACTACCAAAATACTCTCCAGGTGTATGTTGGAAAATACAATACAGGTGTATGTTGGAAAATACAATACAGGTGTATGTTGGAAAATACAATACAGGTGTATGTTGGAAAATACAATACAGGTGTATGTTGGAAAATACAATACAGGTGTATGTTGGAAAATACAATACAGGTGTGTGATTGAAAATACAATACAGGTGTATGATTGAAAATACAATACAGGTGTATGATTGAAAATACAATACAGGTGTATGATTGAAAATACAATACAGGTGTGTGATTGAAAATGCAATACAGGTGTATGTTGGAAAATACAATACAGGTGTGTGATTGAAAATACAATACAGGTGTATGATGGAAAATACCAGTTAGCTGTATGCTGGAATACAAGTTTACCGAGCATGGTAAACTCTCAGTTAACTCAATGTGTTGAAATATTTACTTTGTTGTTCCAAAACAAAATTAAATAATTGTAATATTAATTAAAAACATACAATTCATTCATTATACAATCAATTATTCAATATAATCAATCATTATACAATCATCATACAATTGAAATCATTAGACCCAGCAAATGTTCATTTAATCCTCAAGTATAAATCAGTTTACAACTTGGTTCATTCAAGTAGACAGACACATCTGTGTGTATATCTAGTCGAAGCGCTTAGGTGTATTAACTGTGTGTGTATTAAAGTTTTAAAACCTAAACATCCTGGATAATTAGAGCCACAAGCAACACTGTATCTAACATTGATGTTTTTTTTATTCCTAAACATAACTGAGGATTAAAGTTACTTAGTGGGTAAGATTTACTACATGGGGATGTAATTATTTACTACATGGGGATTTAATATGTTGTTAATGTGTCTCCTGCTGATGTAGTGACTTCTTCTAACAGATCTCTTCCTAATGTATTCCATTTGTTAACTATTCTGGCGATGAAAAACATTATTTCTAGTGTCTCTGTGGCTCATCTGGGTACTAGATTTCCACCTGTGTCCCCTTGTTTGTGTGGGGCCCCTTGTCTGAGGGGCCCCTTGTCTGTGGGGCCCCTTGTCTGTGGGGCCCCTTGTCTGTGGGGCCCCTTGTCTGTGGGGCCCCTTGTCTGTGGGGCCCCTTGTCTGTGGGGCCCCTTGTCTGTGGGGCCCCTTGTCTGTGGGGCCCCTTGTTTGTGTGATCTTTTGTTAGTTTGTTCAGGTCCACATGAACCAAACCTACATTGGGAGGGGGGTAGAGAGGGTGAAGCGATACAACAGCTGCATTTTCCATTGCTGCTGTTGTATTAATGTTGTAATTGTTGTATTAATGTTGTAATTGTTGGAGTAATATTGGGTGTGTGTGTGGTCAAGCTTGTGTTAATCTCTGGTAATTACCTTTCAAATTATTTATCATCAGAGACATACAAGCTAACGCACATATGTGCGTATGAGGCAGCCCCCCCCCCCCCCTCACCATGCTACTGTCATGGGGGCTGTCATGGGGGCTGTCATGGGGGCTGTCATGGGGGCTGTCATGGGGCTGTCATGGGGGATGTCATGGGGCTGTCATGATCCTGTCAGCCAGTATAACTAAACAGGACTTGGATAAGCTGTGAGAACGGAGTTAAGAAATAAGGTCTAGCCACCACTTGGACCACGGGGGATTGAACTTGGACCTGCGGGATGTGTGGCCATGACTGATAAGTGAATGGGGCTATTACTGGTCAATAGAAACATTAAAGTGATTTTTATGTCATGAAAAAAAAGTTTTCAGAACTCATTTCCAGTAATGAATTGTATGATTAAATATTTAAGTAGATTTTTATTAAAACATGTAAGATACATCAATGGCTTTTTAGAAAGCCATTGATGTGTATTGAGAGATGTGTAAGAGGTCAGGCATCTTGAACTGTATAAACGGACAGAAAATGATGTACTAAATCTGTATAACCCGGGCCAAATACAGCCATTCCTGTACGTATATATGTATACGTATGTATGTGTACATGTATGCATGAGTATGTGTACATGTATATATAACATTAATAATTTTGTAACTAGCGTCAAAAGATTGTTATTTGCTTAGCTAAACGAACTAGAGGGTTCAGTTCCTGAACCCATTATGTGCCTCTGTAATCCTTTACACCACCGCCCACAGGATGGGTATGGGGTGCATAATAAGGAAAGAAATGGAAAAATACATCGCCTTTTGACGTCAAAATATCGGACTGACAAAATATAATGCACTACAAATCAAAGTGGATTGCAATTATCGACGTTTTTTGATAAAATCCATTTTGGAACAATGAGGTGACATGAAACCGCGTTCTGGAGGTTCAGAACCTTTTAGGGAATTCATTGGCGTTCCGAATTGACAGACTTTTGTCCTATCGTGGTTGAGTGGGTTAAGGCAGCTGACTGGGAAGCACAAGAACGCCGGTTCAAGTCACCCCCATTGCCCAAAAATGGATTTTCTAATTGATATATCACTCCATTATAATTTCTTTGTGATCCATGTTGTTGAGGCGTGGATCCAGCGGTTAGATTAGTCGCTGGCAATTAGTACATCATTTTCTGCCCGTTGTGGCAAATTGGGAGGACGGGATTGGTGTATTTACCCCTTCGCAAGCTATATACAATCTATATAAACCTTAAACAGTCGATTAAGGCGCGTCTGGGATCCTCTCGAATGTAGATTCGAACTCTCGTCACGGCCCTTGTGGATTTGTTCATTTACAGGTGAAGGCAAGGAGACACAATCGACTTGAGAATGGTCCAGGACGGACCGAAACGTCGTCGTCCCTTCACCTTCTAGTGTGTGACAATCGACTTGAGAATGGTCCAGGACGGACCGAAACGTCGTCGTCCCTGGTCAAACTATTATGTATTAGCGATTAGACCTACCATTAATGTATGATGACTTACTGTAAATATATAGCTCTTGTAATAGCACTTTCTCTGTAACTAGCTGACATTGTAACTATAAGGTGTGAAGGATAGATGAAATTGTTTATGTAATAATCTAAGATGAGGTCTGATAAAGACCTTTTGTGCCCTCTGTAATGCTTTTTGCGCTACCGCTCACAGGATGAGTATGGGGTGCACAATAAACTAGCCAACAATCAATCAATCGTCGTCCCTTCACCTTCTAGTGTGTGGATTGGTCAACATTGTTCACTTGAGATATATACAAGAGTTGTTACATTCTTGTAGAGCCACTAGTACGCGTAGCGTTTCGGGCAGGTCCCTGGAATACGATCCCCGCCGCGAAGAATCGTTGTTACAACCAAGTACACATTTTACTGTTGCGTTAAACAGAGGCTACAGTTAAGGATTTGCGCCCAGTAAATCCTCCCTGGCCAGGATACGAACCCATGACATAGCGCTCGCGGAACGCCAGGCGAGTGTCTTACCACTACACCACGGAGACATATACACTTATATACAATCTCCCAAGAGGCATTCCAGACTCCCTTCTAATCCAATTTATCCTTACCTGGCACAGGAGCGGGGCAAGTAGCACGGGCTATGGTGAGCCCGTAGTGGACTGACCTGGCACAGGAGCGGGGCAAGTAGCACGGGCTATGGTGAGCCCGTAGTGGACTTACCTGGCACAGGAGCGGGGGCAAATAGCACGGGCTATGGTGATCCCGTAGTGGACTGACCTGGCACAGGAGAGGGGGCAAGTAGCACGGGCTATGGTGATCCCGTAGTGGACTTACCTGGCACAGGACCGGGGCAAGTAGCACGGGCTATGGTGATCCCGTAGTGGACTTACCTGGCACAGGACCGGGGCAAGTAGCACGGGCTATGGTGATCCCGTAGTGGACTTACCTGGCACAGGAGCGGGGCAAGTAGCACGGGCTATGGTGATCCCGTAACATAGTATAAACATCCATCGCATCACACAGTTTGATGTCAAAATAAACATTTCCTGAAGACAAAATTCAACATTAGCGAGCGGGTATAAACAGCAAGAGAGCCATAATTAAAGATCTCAGCAAACATGTTGTCTGCTTCAATAACTTTACTCTTTGCTGAGTCGTGTTTTTAATGTTGCTTCCTTTTGAGGATAAGGCAAAAAGGCTGTTAGGAAGCAGTCGAGACAGAAGTTGTCGCTGTGATGATAAAAATGTTAAGGGCCAACAGCCAGACTCACTACACTACACCTCTAAAATGCTGAAATTTTCAGCGCTGTGAACTCTGCGCTGAAAATTTCTGTGCTGAAAATGCTAAGAAGGAATGAGGGTGATACATCCACGTCGGCTTAAATATATCTTTTCAGCAGAAAGAATTCTTGATTTTCTTGAAATTGAAAAAGGAGAAACTTGCTTTACTTGACCACTAGAGAGAGAAATATGAGGAGAAAGTGTTGTTGTTGTTAAGATTCAGCCACTGGAAACAACAAGTTTCAAGTAGCACGGTCTATGGTGAGCCCGTAGTGGACTTACCTGGCACAGGAGCGGTGCAAGTAGCACGGGCTATGGTGATCTCGTAGTGGACTTACCTGGCACAGGAGCGGGGCAAGTAGCACGGGCTATGGTGAGCCCGTAGTGGACTTACCTGGCACAGGAGCGGGGCAAGTAGCACGGGCTATGGTGAGCCCGTAGTGGACTTACCTGGCACAGGAGCGGGGCAAGTAGCACGGGCTATGGTGATCCCGTAGTGGACTTACCTGGCACAGGAGCGGTGCTGAAACGTGGAGAGAAAGCGCCAAGCCATTACGACTATATAGCACTTGGAAGGGGTCAGGATAAGGATTTAGGATGGGACGGGGGAAAAGGAATGGTGCCCAACCACTTGTCGACAGTCGGGGATTGAACGCCGACCTGCATGAAGCGAGACCGTCGCTCTACCGTCCTAATGATAGCCAATGTATTGGCTATCATTAGCCAATACATTGGCTAATGATAGCCAATTTGGCTAATGATAGCCAATAATGACATTTTAATCGTGTATGAGCAGCTGAGTATTAAGAGCTATGAATATTTGTTCTTGCATATTGCGTAAGCTGAAGAAATCCTATAACATTTCTAGCTATATCTGAAACGTATTCATAAGTGATCAAACATTCTTAAGGCTTCGAATCATCTATCTGCTTCAATTCACCGTCTTCGAAATGGGTGTTTTCATTGGCTTATTCCCTAGTTATTCCTCCACGTTTAAAGATTTTAAAGTATATATACAAAATACAAAAAAGTGGAATGCGGTGACAAATTTTGTTTTTTTATTGAACAAATAAATAATGTGGTATAGAGGACTTGGGGTTATCTTGAGATGATCTTGAGATGATTTCGGGGCTTTTTAGTGTCCCCGCGGCCCAGTCCTCGACCAGGCCTCCACCCCCAGGAAGCAGCTCGTGACAGCTGACTAACTCCCAGGTACCTATTTACTGCTAGGTAACAGGGGCATTCAGGGTGAAAGAAACTTTGCCCATTTGTTTCTGCCTCGTGCGGGAATCGAACCCGCGCCACAGAATTACGAGTCCTGCGCGCTATCCACCAGGCTACGAGGCTCCAAGGCTTACGAGGGTAAACCACAGACTTTACTTAATCTCACATAGGCCTAAAACAGTACATATAAATAATTATTTTGATGGGGACAGGAAGCCTGCGTATTGATACAAGCCTATACTTTAGGCTTGTATGAAGATCTCTCCAACGACTAATGACCTTTTGCAAGGATGTAACCCCACAGCAATTGCCTAACTCCTTGGTATCAGATTAATATTAGATGAATAGAGTCATTAGAGGCAACGTGCCCAACCATTTCCGTTTTCCCCCTTGAATCGAATCCGGGAACTGCGAATGTGAATCAAGAAGTTAACCAATTTCCAAAAACAGATAAAAAATGTAGACTGCTAGAAAACAATGATGACGAATATGGACAAAAAGATACATATATATATTAAATAAAAATTATATATAGGAAAAAAAAAGATTAGAAGTGTTTCAAGAGCTTAAAATTTAATGGTAAAAAAAAATCTTTGGCAGATCAGTGCATGAAAGTTCACAGGTTTTGGTGTAACTTGCGTATATATATAAGTATATATACGTATATATATATACAAGTATATATATACGTATATATACGTTCACAGACTACGGTACGTGAAAGGAAGGAACAGAGAAGAAGCAAGACATAACAGACTGAACTTATCAATTTTCTAAGAAAAAGTTACTTTTTTTTATGAACCTGAGCAAGCAAGGCAAAAAATGGAATGTCAAATGTTTACTTTTGATGTTGTGTCCACGTGTAGTGTCCTGGGCCCAGTCCTGTGTCCTGGTGGACAATATATATGTGTCCAGTCCTGTGTCCAGGGAAGCAGTGTAGTACACATTGGTCCAGCCACTTGAATTGAGATTGTGAGTGCATTAGAAAGTGCATCCTAAAGTGTTGTAAACTGTATCTTGAAAGATGAGGAAGTGTCTCCAGGAGAGGTAGAAAGTGTCAATGAGACAAAGTGTCTTAGTGAGTGGGGAAAGTGGCTTTCAGAATGGTCTTGGGCTAAACTAAAGATGTTCCAGAGAATAATTGAGAAGAATGTGTGTTTTTGAAGACAGAAAACAAGATTATTTTTGAAAATAGTGATTTATTTTTTTGGATAGACCTCTTTCACACTGTTCGAAATTACTGCAAAAAACTTATACCACAATATTGAGAATTTAACACAATGCTAACAATCTAACACAATATTAATCATTAATCACAATGTTTATAGTGTTAATCACAATTACTAATTTACCCCAATGTTTATAATTTAGCACAAAGGTCACAATTAAACTTTTTATATCTACAGTTTAACACAATTTTTATCAGTACAATATTCATATAGTGACACAATGTATATAATTTAACACAATTTTTATCAGTACAATATTCATATAGTGACACAATGTATATAATTTAACACAATTTTTATCAGTACAATATTCATATAGTGACACAATGTATATAATTTAACATAATGTTTACAGTTATCTGACCTGCTCTTCAAGAACAATTTTTTGCAGCATCTTTTAATCTTCTGCTCGTCCTCTTCATGTTGTGCAGCATCAGGCCCAATTAATTATCAGTGAAAAAATGCTTCGTGCTGTGCTCAACATTTGATAAATTCACTCCAAAGCATTAACCACTTTTCATGTTCCTTGTTTCAAAGTTAATTAATATGTTGGTCATTTTTCTCCGCTCTGTAGAGAAGCGTTCAAAAACATGGTAATGGTCTGTTGCTCAACAGCCTTCACCTTGCTAGAAACAAGTGAATATATATATATATATATATATATATATATATATATATATATATATATATATATATATATATATATATATATATATATATATATATATATATGTGTCGTACCTAATAGCCAGAACGCACTTCTCAGCCTACTATACAAGGCCCGACTTGCCTAATAAGCCAAGTTTTCATGAATTAATATATTTTCTCTATTTTTATTCTTATGAAATGATAAAGCTACCCATTTCATTATGTATGAGGTCAATTTTTTTTATTGGAGTTAAAATTAACGTAGATATATGACCGAACCTAACCAACCCTACCTAACCTAACCTAACCTATCTTTATAGGTTAGGTTAGGTTAGGTGGCCGAAAAAGTTAGGTTAGGTTAGGTTAGGTAGGTTAGGTAGTCGAAAAACAATTAATTCATGAAAACTTGGCTTATTAGGCAAATTGGGCCTTGCATAGTAGGCTGAGAAGTGCGTTCTGGCTACTAGGTACGACATATATATATATATATATATATATATATATATATATATATATATATATATATATATATATATATATATATATATATATAGTCCTGGGAATAGTTCCCAGGACTATATGCAATATAGTATAACATATATATATATATATATATATATATATATATATATATATATATATATATATATATATATATATATATATATATATATATATATATACCATCTATTTACAGGGCTAAATAGATATTTTCCTGGTACAAGGGATAGATATTTACAGGGGGAAAAACAACTCTAAAAGTTAAAGAGAGATTTGGGAGTAGATGTAATTCTAACTCTCTCTCTAGAGGTAAACATTAACAGGATTACATCAGCAGTAAAACTGAACTCTGAAACACATTAAAACATCGTTTAGAAACTTAAACCAGGGCTCTTTCAAGGCCATCTACACAGCCTTTGTTAGACCAATACAGGATTTGTTAGACCAATACAGGAGTATGCGGCACTGGACTGGAACCCACACCTTGTGAAGCATGAATCTAAAACTGAAAAGTACCAAAGTTTTGCAACAAGTTTAGTTCCAGAGCTAAGGGAGTTGAGCTACGAAGACAGGTTAAAGGAACTTGACCACACACCCATGCAGGACAGAAGGAAGAGAGGGGGGACATGATTGCAACATACAAAATACTGAGAGCAATAAACAAGGATGACAAGGCTATTAGGCTGGGCATCAAGACCTAACTATCCCATAGTCACTAATAGGTAATTACAACAGGCAGCAAAGGTAACAACGGTACTTCAGGCATCCACGTGCCCTAAGGGTTAAAAAGGCGGGTTTTAGCCTAAAGTAATGACATTACTTACACCATTAACGGCAAAAATCCTCCATTATGCTGAGTTGACAATTTAACATCGTTGCAAATTAGCATTGCAAGTGCTTTGTTGCTACTGATAATGCAGAGGGTACGGGGGTAGAGCAGGTGTTTAGCAGGTGTTTAACAGGTGTTTAACAGGTGTTTAGCAGGTGTTTAGCAGGTGTTTAGCAGGTGTTTAGCAGGTGTTTAACAGGTGTTTAACAGGCGTTTAGCAGGTGTTTAACAGGTGTTTAGCAGGTGTTTAACAGGTGTTTAACAGGTGGTTTAGCAGGCGTTTAACAGGTGTTTAGCAGGTGTATTCTTCTTCTTAATACTCTGCGAAGCTGTACTCTTCCTCTTAATGCTTTGTGAAGCTGCACTCTTCCTTTAGATACTCTGCTTGTGAAGCTGCACTCTTCCTTTAGATACTCTGCTTTGAAGCTGTACTCTTCTTCTTAATGCTCTGTGAAGCTGTACTCTTCCTCTAAATACTCTGCTTGTGAAGCTGTACTCTTCCTCTAAATACTCTGTGAAGCTGTACTCTTCCTCTTAATACTCTGTAAAGCTGCACTCTTCCTCTTAATGCTCTGTGAAGCTGTACTCTTCCTCTAAATACTCTGCTTGTGAAGCTGTACTCTTCCTCTAAATACTCTGCTTGTGAAGCTGTACTCTTCCTCTCAATACTCTGCTTGTGAAGCTGTACTCTTCCTCTAAATACTCTGCTTGTGAAGCTGTACTCTTCCTCTAAATACTCTGCTTGTGAAGCTGTACTCTTCCTCTTAATACTCTGCTTGTGAAGCTGTACTCGTCCTCTAAATACTCTGCTTGTGAAGCTGTGCTCGTCCTCTAAATACTCTGCTTGTGAAGCTGTGCTCTTCCTCTAAATACTCTGCTTGTGAAGCTGTGCTCTTCCTCTTAATACTCTGCTTGTGAAGCTGTACTCTTCCTCTTAATGCTCTGTGAAGCTGTACTCTTCCTTTCAATACTCTGTGAAGCTGTACTCATCCTCTCAATACTCTGTGAAGCTGTACTCTTCCTCTCAATACTCTGTGAAGCTGTACTCATCCTCTCAATACTCTGTGAAGCTGTACTCTTCTTCTTAATGCTCTGTGAAGCTGTACTCTTCACAATACTCTGTGAAGCTGTACTCTTCCTCTCAATACTCTGCTTGTGAAGCTGTACTCTTCCTCTCAATACTCTGCTTGTGAAGCTGTACTCTTCCTCTAAATACTCTGCTTGTGAAGCTGTACTCTTCCTCTCAATACTCTGCTTGTGAAGCTGTACTCTTCCTCTAAATACTTTGCTTGTGAAGCTGTACTGTTCCTCTAAATACTCTGCTTGTGAAGCTGTGCTCTTCCTTTTCATACTCTGCTTGTGAAGCTGTACTCTTCCTCTAAATACTCTGCTTGTGAAGCTGTGCTCGTCCTCTTAATACTCTGCTTGTGAAGCTGTACTCTTCCTCTTAATGCTCTGTGAAGCTGTACTCTTCCTCTAAATACTCTGCTTGTGAAGCTGTGCTCTTCTTCTAAATACTCTGTGAAGCTGTACTCTTCCTCTCAATACTCTGCATGTGAAGCTGTACTTTTCCTCTAAATACTCTGCTTGTGAAGCTGTACTCTTCCTCTCAATACTCTGTGAAGCTGCACTCTTCCTCTAAATACTCTGTGAAGCTGTACTCATCCTCTCAATACTCTGTGAAGCTGTACTCATCCTCTCAATACTCTGTGAAGCTGTACTCATCCTCTCAATACTCTGTGAAGCTGCACTCTTCCTCTAAATACTCTGTGAAGCTGTACTCATCCTCTCAATACTCTGTGAAGCTGTACTCATCCTCTCAATACTCTGTGAAGCTGTACTCTTCCTCTCAATACTCTGTGAAGCTGTACTCTTCCTCTCAATACTCTGTGAAGCTGTACTCTTCCTCTCAATACTCTGTGAAGCTGTACTCTTCCTCTCAATACTGTGTGAAGCTGTACTCTTCCTCTCAATACTCTGTGAAGCTGTACTCATCCTCTCAATACTCTGTGAAGCTGTACTCTTCCTCTCAATACTCTGTGAAGCTGTACTCTTCCTCTCAATACTCTGTGAAGCTGTACTCTTCCTCTCAATACTCTGTGAAGCTGTACTCTTCCTCTCAATACTCTGTGAAGCTGTACTCTTCCTCTCAATACTCTGTGAAGCTGTACTCTTCCTCTCAATACTCTGTGAAGCTGCACTCTTCCTCTAAATACTCTGTGAAGCTGTACTCATCCTCTCAATACTCTGTGAAGCTGTACTCATCCTCTCATTACTCTGTGAAGCTGTACTCATCCTCTCAATACTCTGTGAAGCTGTACTCATCCTCTCAATACTCTGTGAAGCTGTACTCTTCCTCTCAATACTCTGTGAAGCTGTACTCTTCCTCTCAATACTCTGTGAAGCTGTACTCTTCCTCTCAATACTCTGCAAATTATAGAAATAAAGTATTTTATTCACACGTTTCACTTTCAATTTTAAAATTATATTTACTTTCTTTTAAACAGCAATCGTTCACGAACGCGTTAAAGACACGTGATTGGTTTAGGCCCCAAACAGCGCGTCTCACAAAAATATTCACCTCTGGTTTTAACTACTGTTAAGGGGGGGGGGTAACTAGAGGGGGGGTTTGTTGATTTGTGGAACCAATTATAGCATTACGTGGTTGGGGGGGTGGGGTCTCTTGATTGTTTCAAGCGTAGGTTGGACGTGTATATGAGTGGGATTGGGTGGTTATAGATAGGAGTTGCCTCGTATGGGCCAATAGGGCTTGTGGAGTTAGCTTTATTCTTAAGTTTTAATGGTCTTTTAATGGTTTTAATGGTCTTTTAATGGTTTTAATGGTCTGTATATCTGTACTCCTGACCCTCCAGCTGAGCTATTCAACACTCTACACACTTAAGATGTGTCCTATTTGCGTCTCATCTACATGCTTAAGAGGCATGCCCCTTGATGAATATATCTTAAGAAGTGCGTCTTATAATGTTTACATATAGTGAAAGTGCGTTCCATGATGTTTACATACAGGGAAAGTGCGTTCCATGATGTTTATACACAGGGAAAGTGGTTCCCATGATGTTTACATACAGGGAAAGTGCGTCCCATGATGTTTACATACAGGAAAGTGCGTCCCATGATGTTTATACACAGGGAAAGTGCGTCCCATGATGTTTACATACAGGGAAAGTGCGTCCCATGATGTTTACATACAGGAAAGTGCGTCCCATGATGTTTATACACAGGGAAAGTGCGTCCCATGATGTTTACATACAGGAAAGTGCGTCCCATAATGTTTATATACAGGGAAAGTGCGTCCCATGATGTTTACATACAGGAAAATGCGTCCCATGATGTAAAATTCACGTGTTTTAAAATCCGCCCATTACAATTGGCTCACCAATTGGTCTCAACTACGGTAATTAGTGTATTAACCCTTCATACACAGAGAATTGACAACATGTGGAAATGTAACGTGAACATATATCTAGTCACTGAAGATATATATATATATAACATAACACATGTGTCCTGTCTAATCACTGAAGATCTATGTAGCATAGTCCCTGTGTCCTGTCTAATCAATGAAGATACATGCAGTATAGCCCCTGTGTCCTCTCTAATCACTGAAGATACATGCAACATTGCCCCTGTGTCCTCTCTAATCACTGTAGATACATGCAACATAGCCCCTGTGTCCTCTCTAATCAATGAAGATACATGCAACATAGCCCCTGTGTCCTCTCTAATCACTGTAGATACATGCAACATAGCCCCTGTGTCCTCTCTAATCACTGAAGATACATGCAACATAGCCCCTGTGTCCTCTCTTATCACTGTAGATACATGCTACATAGCCCCTGTGTCCACCACCTCCCCCAGTCACCTAGCACAATGCAATCTCTCCCAAAGAGTAAAAACTCGCAACACATCTCAAATACTGTTAGTTTTGCAGGTTTCAAACCGTAATATAACTAGATTTTTCTCTCGCTAATCGACAACAAAGAGCCTTTGCTGTTCCAGCTTTTTACGGACGTTCCAAAAGAACTTTGAAAGAGGTAAGGGGAGTCATTAATCCAATATTGCGACGCTCTTGTTCTGAAAAGAAAAGTGACAAGCTTTAATACACAAATTTTGTATTAAAGACTTTTGTTACAAAGTCTTAGTGTGTCCTGTAACCTGATCAGTTTTTGTACCGATAGACTTTATAAGAGAAATGTGAAGTATAGGAGATTACAGTCAGTAGGTTGTGTATGATGTAATGTATAATGGGCATAGTTATACAGAAAAATGTATATTACATAGTTGTACACTAGAGTGTAAACTACATAGTTTGTATCATAGTTTAGTGACAGTATTGGGCAGCGTCACTCATCCTGTGAGTGGACACACCGCCATAGTGACAGTATTGGGCAGCACCACTCATCCTGTGAGTGGACACACCGCCATAGTGACAGTATTGGGCAGCGTCACTCATCCTGTGAGTGGACACACCGCCAAAGTGACAGTATTGGGCAGCGTCACTCATCTTGTGAGTGGACACACCACCATAGTGACAGTATTGGGCAGCGCCACTCATCCTGTGAGTGGACACACCGCCATAGTGACAGTATTGGGCAGCGTCACTCATCCTGTGAGTGGACACCCCGCCATAGTGACAGTATTGGGCAGCGTCACTCATCTTGTGAGTGGACACACCGCCAAAGTGACAGTATTGGGCAGCGTCACTCATCTTGTGAGTGGACACACCACCATAGTGACAGTATTGGGCAGCGTCACTCATCTTGTGAGTGGACACACCGCCATAGTGACAGTATTGGGCAGCGCCACTCATCCTGTGAGTGGACACACCGCCATAGTGACAGTATTGGGCAGCGTCACTCATCCTGTGAGTGGACACACCGCCATAGTGACAGTATTGGGCAGCGTCACTCATCCTGTGAGTGGACACCCCGCCATAGTGACAGTATTGGGCAGCGCCACTCATCCTGTGAGTGGACACACCGCCATAGTGACAGTATTGGGCAGCGCCACTCATCCTGTGAGTGGACACCCCGCCATAGTGACAGTATTGGGCAGCGCCACTCATCCTGTGAGTGGACACACCGCCATAGTGACAGCATTGGGCAGCGCCACTCATCCTGTGAGTGGACACACCGCCATAGTGACAGTATTGGGCAGTGTCACTCATCCTGTGAGTGAACACACCGCCATAGTGACAGTATTGGGCAGCGTCACTCATCCTGTGAGTGGACACACCGCCATAGTGACAGTATTGGGCAGCACCACTCATCCTGTGAGTGGACACACCGCCATAGTGACAGTATTAGGCAGCGTCACTCATCCTGTGAGTGAACACACCGCCATAGTGACAGTATTGGGCAGCGTCACTCATCCTGTGAGTGGACACACCGCCATAGTGACAGTATTGGGCAGCGCCACTCATCCTGTGAGTGGACACACCGCCATAGTGACAGTATTGGGCAGCCCGTGACAGCTGTCTAACTCCCAGGTACCTACTTGCTTCTAGGTGAACAGAGGCATTAGGTGAAAGGAAATGTAGCTAACTTTTAGGCCTATGCCCGGATCGCAAGAATGTAAGAAATCTTGTATATATAAATAAATGAATAAAATAAATAAATAAATAAATAAATAATAGTAATATTCCTATTCCTTATATTCCTAATATAATATAAATTAATATATGCCTATTAATCGAATGCTTTATTTAAAATAGTTATCCCTTTTAAGCTGGTGAAAGAAAATAGTATCGCAGCAAATTTAAAAGAAAATGTAGATGGAAAATATTTTTCAGGGCTAACTATGATAGAATGACCTATTTACTTTATAGCGAATTTGATTAGTTTTACAGATGCCAAAGTTATTTGATTTCATTATATATATATATAAACTCATCACTATAATCAAATACCTTGCATATATAAAATATTTTCCTCCAAAGAACAAACTTATTTGTGGCATTAGTGAAAGAGAGAGAGAGAGAGAGAGAGAGAGAGAGAGAGAGAGAGAGAGAGAGAGAGAGTGTGAGAGAGTGTGAGAGAGTGTGAGAGAGTGTGAGAGAGTGTGAGAGAGTGTGAGAGAGTGTGAGAGAGTGTGAGAGAGTGTGAGAGAGTGTGAGAGTGTGAGAGAGTGTGAGTGAGTGAGTGAGTGAGTGAGTGAGTGAGTGAGTGAGTGAGTGAAGTGAGTGAGTGAGTGTGAGTGAGTGAGTGTGAGTGAGTGAGTGAGTGAGTGAGTGAGTGAGTGTGAGTAAAAGGGAAAGAGAATAGACAAAATGAGATTAAATCTTTGGCTAGAAAGAATATCTGAAAACATTCCTGTGCAAGATTAATTGTGATATTAACTCTAATTACTATACAAATGGAAAATACTCAATTACTTGCCTTTGTATACTGTATAATACCAAACTATCACGTCACTGAAAGACAGAAGAAATAGAGCGATATGACTGACATGAAAATACTCTGAAAATTTACAGAGCAGCAAAATCTTTACACAGAAAATACAAAAATAAATCTTAAATTATTCTGTAAATATTATGTATATAAATGTATGTATGTATATTGTGTCGGTAAGGACTAATATTACATGCATGTTAAAGGGGGTATAAGTAATGGTTAGTACCACATGACTCTATGGGATAGTTAGGCTAACTACCCTGGTGGTCATTACACCTCTCGTGTTTACATGGTCGGGGAAGGCAGGTATAAGAGGTCAGTGCTTACTGGTCACTCGTTCAGGAGGGCAGGTCTCCTCCTCTCTCTCTCTTCTACGCTATAGAAGAGATTTTAAATTAACATTTGGCAGTGCGTCGATCTATTCACATATTACTCAAAGTTAATTATTTCATATTTTTTTTTCAGTGTCGTTCGTTTGCTGTGTTCGTGAAGATGGTTTCAAGGAGCCAATTGGACTACGTATTTCGACTTTATCAGCGTCTCGTCCAATTCGTCTCTGTGGCTGAGTGGCTTACGTAAGTAAAAAAAGTTCTTAGTGGTAACATAGTTGACTTTTCTGGGTAAATTCTTGCCATTTATACATTTTTAGTTCTTGTCGGTAGAATTTTAAATAAGGAAGTCAAAGACATAACTCCGTAATTTCATCTTTTGCCCACCAGCGAGGCTTATTACTTCTACGGGTAGATTTAACGTGAAACGCAGTATTAATAAAGTTAATATACATATTTTTAACTTTAGAATTTATTTTCAGTTGTCATAACGTACGTCTTGTTACCTGGTTAAGTTATTGCCATGTTCAGTATTTAAACTTTATTTTACGTTAAACAGGGAAGTTCTAAAGCTTTACATTAGTGATGATAATGTTTATTTTCTATGCAGGCGAGATGTTAAGCTGGGACCCGCAGTAACGCCTGCACGACATTCTTCCTGGATTTTATTGACTTAACTGAAGGTTTAAATAAAGCTTTGATGCCTTACTTAGTGCCTGCTTACTTGACAACCGCCTTAAGCTGAAGCTTGACATTGTTTTTCTGACAGTGATGTGAGCCAGACCTCAGAATATGGAGGACTAGAGGGTAAAATAACTGAGGGATCAAAAGTGTTAAAATGAATAGTATTGAAAGTGTAAAAGTTGATTATACAATTGATGGTGATTACGCGTTATGTCTTTGACTCTTTGTGTAATTAAAGCATCGAAATTAAATGTAAAAAAAAAGGGGGGGGGGGGTGACTGTATAATCAATAAAAGTAATGTAGTAAAGATTAATAATCTTCATATGGTATGACAGAGCCCGTAGGTTCTGACTTAACCTGAATTGATTGATGGTTCAGGGACGGAACCCAAGAACTGAAACCTACCCCTCAAAAGCACAACTAGGTGAAAAATGTTAGACTCGCATTACAGTTCATTGGTAAGAGTACAGTTACTCTGTACCTCAATGTCTGTGCTTGCGGGGGTTGAGCTTCAGTTCTTGGACCTTGCCTCTACCTTCAGTGTCAAAGCTTGTCGCAAACCTGCGGATCAGTATGTCCCTTCGGTACTCCCGTATTATTCTGAGCAAAATCATATGTCTATGGAATGTTTTAGATTCATCAGACTATTTGATAAGGGGCAGACCCTTTGGTAAACCATTATTTCAAAAGGCTCTAGTGAATGGGTCTTTAGGGAGACCGTTCGCCAATACAATAAGGCGTTGTAACTACCTATGCGTTTTCCACTAATAATGGCTTTGTTTACCTTAAATTTTAATTGTATTAGTTTCAAAGCTCGGACATATGGTGATACATAGTCTTCCTTGGTTAGTGCTTTGTTGATAATTATTTACTTGAAAGCTCCTAAGCACTACTAGGTTCTAAATATTCTTTAGCCGTTTAGTTTAGAAGCTCGTGAAATGCTTAATTAATATACTTGAATAAAGTCGCAATGATTGAAGAAAGATATACAGGTTTAGTGGGCAGTCCTTCGAATGCTTGGCGATCTTGGGTCTGGTCCGAAGCGAAATATTAGGTATTTATTAAAGTGATCGTTTTGATAGCTCTGCTTTTCGTTCATTCATGATTCGCCTCTCCTTCAACGCCGGCTTCAACTTGCAATTGATGCCGTGTCGTCTTGGGCCACAGGTCATGGCTTCAAGTTCTCTACTTCTAAGACTTGTGCCATGACTTTTACGCGGAAACGGGTCGTTCTTCGTCCCTCTGTCACTTTATGGTCATCCCCTTGAATACAAAGATTCCGCGAAGCTTTTGGGGTTATTCCTTGACACTCGTTTGTCTTGGTCTCGCCATATCTCTTACCTCCGTGTTGAGTGCTCTAAGGCCCTTACCCTCCTTCGGGTCTTGTCCCATACTTCTTGGGGGGCAGATAGGCGCACTCTCCTTGCTTTACATTCCTCTCTCGTCCCGTCTAAGCTCGATTATGGTTGCCCTGCTTACTCTACTTCTCCTTCTACTCTTCGCCGTCTTGATGCTTTGCACCATACTGGGTTGCGCCTCAGTTCTGGTGCCTTTCGTTCGACTCCCGTCCTTAGCTTGTATGTTGACACTGGCTTCCTGTCTCTCCAGGACCGCCGTGATCGCTACTGTCTTCGCTATCTTGCGCGGTCCTTGCAACATCCTTCCTCTCGCCTCTGTCGTGCTTTAACTTGTACCCCTCCTGCGGTTCCTGTTCCTCTTCACCACCTCCCTCTTTCTGTCCGGTTATCTCGCCTACAGGATTCTCTCTCCGTTCATATTTCTGATGTTTCTCCTCGTGTTGTTCCTTCTTTGCCCCCGTGGAGGGTCCCTCTTCCGCGGTTTTGTACTTCCTTGACCCGTATCACTAAAGCTTTTACCCCTCCTACGGTTCTCAAACGCCTTTTCCTCGAGCACTTTTCTTCTCACTCCCGCTCCGTTTCTGTCTTCACCGATGGGTCTAAGTCGGCGGACGGTGTTGGCTACTCTGTTGTTTTTCCTGATCGCACTTATATGTGTCGCTTGCCTCCGGAGACTAGCATCTTTACAGCAGAACTTTATGCTATTCTCTATGCTCTTCGTCTCCTGCTTTCTCGTTGTCAGTCCTCCTTTGTGGTTGTTGTTGACTCTCGTAGTGCCCTCATGGCTCTCGGGTCCTTTAATCCGGTTCATCCAGTAGTTGTCGAGATCCAGCATTGGCTGTTTCTCGTTCACAGTAAATTTAAGTCGGTTGAGTTTTGTTGGGTTCCCAGCCATATTGGTGTGTCTTTAAATGAGCGTGCGGATGCTGCCGCTAAGGAAGCTGTCCGCTCTTGTCCCATCTCTCGTAAAGGCATTCCGTATTCCGACTTTTACCCAGTTATCCATTCCTCAGTTCTTGCCCGTTGGCAGGCTTCTTGGTTGTCTGTTACTGGTAACAAGCTACGTACTCTTAAATGTTGTGTTTCCTCGTGGCCGTCCTCCTTCCACCGTAACCGGCGGTGGGAAACAGCTCTGGCGAGGTTGCGTATTGGCCATACTCGCTTAACCCATGGTCACTTGATGGAGCGCCGCCCTGCTCCTTATTGTCCTAGTTGCATTGTCCCTCTTACGGTCGTGCATGTCCTTCTTGAATGTCCTGACTTCCAGGACGAGCGTGTGTCTTGCTTTCCGACCGCCCCTCGCGGTCACCTGTCCCTCGATAGAATTCTTGGTGACTCGGATACTTTTGATATCGTTCGCCTTATGCGTTTTTGTTCTCGTATTGGCATCCTTGGTGATATTTAGCGCCCTCTGATTATTTTGCGTATTTGATGATGCTACATAGCCTTCCCGGTTTGGTGCCTTCTTTTGATAATTACTTACTTTTCGTTCATTCCCCTTTCCCCCTTTCTCTTGGCTCTTTCCCCCCCCCCCTTCGTTCTTTGCCTTCTGCACTAAAGTTGTGCTCTGGCTCTTTGGTCCCGCCTCTCAACCGTCTATCAACAGGTGTACAGGTTCCTGAGCCTACTGGGCTCTATCGTATCTACATTCGCAACTGTGTGGAGTCGGCCTCCACCACATCACTGCCTAATGCATGCCATTCATCCATTATGTATGGTGAGCGGTCGTGTAGGCCTTAGACCTACGCACCAGTGTTAATGGCCTCGTTACCACGGTACCAGAAGAGTGGAAACAGACCTTGGAATCTATAACATTAAACACTATAACTACCAATTTCGGGACAGGCGACCGTATCCAAAACGAATGTTTACATCCGGTTGATTAATAAGACGTGAGGTAAATGCCGAGTAAATTATAACAACGGTCAATTGGGTCCATATTGATGGGGGGGGGGGAACGTTGTGATTGCTCTGATAAAGGGGTTGGGGGGGGGGGCAGGTGTTTAGGGGGGATATCACGCCAGGTGTTGAATGCCGCTAAAGTATAGCAGGTGATATTAACACCATGTATCTTAATAATTAACTTTATTAAATTTTAGTACGGTGCTATGGGGGGGGGGAGATATTATTCAGTTGGATTATTAACTGTAGATTATTGGCTTGAGCTGGCCCTCGGATATACTGGTCGTTAGGTCAAGGTCAACCTTCTAGGATGTCCAATTAAGGTCAACTTTAGTGTTAAGAGCACCAGGGCTCAAATGAATAGTTTTTGCATACATTAGTTCGCCAACGAATTCTTTTTAGGGTCTGAAGAGCGAGTAGTGGGTGTTCCAATATGCTAGAAATGAGCATTTGTTCACAGGAATGAGTACTTGCTTAATTGTGCTTGCGGGGGTGGAGCTCTGGCTCTTTGGTCCCGCCTCTCAACCGTCAATCAACTGGTGTACAGGTTCCTGAGGATACTGGGCTCTATCATATCTACATTTGAAACTGTGTATGGAGTCAGCCTCCACCACATCACTGCCTAATGCATTCCATATGCCCTAAATGAAATATGTCCCGAAGGATGAGTGGTGGTTGTGTTCATAGTGAGTATTTGTCAACTGAAAAGAATTTTTGCTGAACCCGAGGGGTCAATAATTTTTGTAAAAGCCGTAGCTGGAGAGAATAGAATAAGTCTTTAAGATCTCGATGAACGATCAACAACATTCAGAGAGCAACGGAGCAATATTCAAGGCAGAGAAATGTGTTGATCCCCTTAAAATAATCCCAGGATAACGAGCCTTGAGCTTCGAGGTGTTACGGTAACGCAACACCTCGAAGCTCAAAAATCCTCACCTGATCGCCAAAGTCCAGCATAAAGGCGGCGTCCTTAATCTGATTGTATATTTGCTGCTCTGATTATCCAGCCCAACAATTATTCTCAGCCTGGATCCGGTAATATTCTGAAGCGAGACACTTGACTAGTTTTTATTAACGGTTTATATATTTTTTAATTCGTGCGTGGGATGCTCTGAGCGGCGATTACACCTGTAGTGTTTGGGTCTATAACTGGAGGACGTAACTAAGTGGAGGCAAATAGCAGTGATAGGAAGTAGCAGTGAGTTTTAACTCTTGAACATTGAAAAACAATTATCTTAAGAGGTCTGCAAGATCTTCTATTAAAGCTAAAAGAGTTTAAAAAAAGAGCAGAGAGCCGTTTATCAAGGTCACGTCTTGGCTTTTATTGAAAACCAGATCAAGCGAGAGAATTTTTTTTCACAAAAACGAACCAAAATTTTTTTTTTTTATAATAGTTCCAGTATCATTTGCATTGGATTCCACCACACTAAAATATACTTTGTGTGTGTGTGTAATTAATTACCTAATTGTACTTACAGGATGAGAGCTACGCTCGTGGTGTCCCGTCTTCCCAGCACTCTTTGTCATATAACGCCTTGAAACTACTGACGGTCTTGGCCTCCACCACCTTCTCCCCTAACTTGTTCCAACCGTCTACCACTCTGTTTGGGGAAAGTGAATTTTCTTATATTTCTTCGGCATCTGTGTTTAGCTAGTTTAAATGTGTGTGTGTGTGTATGTGTATGTATGTGTGTGTGTGTTTGTATCTATATATCTAACGGAAGGAGCAATGGAGCATAAAGCAGTTTTTGCCATAGAGTATATTCTCTTAACAGTAATTAATATATAAGATATAATTAGACAAGTGGAATGCTCTAAAATTCAGAATTCATTGTTTGTCGTATTCCGGGTCTCTGGATAATTACTTTTAATTACATAATTACATAACACAAATTCATAATTACAAAAGGAAATATACAGGCTAGCCCAGAGATTACACTAAAATTATTTTATAAACCCAAACACATGTAACAATTTAAATAAAAAAGATAACTAATAAATAAAACTATTTAGATTTTTATTGTCTGTTTAATAATGTTACTTTTTATTTAGTTTTAAAATGTTCACCGTTTGGTGCCTATTTTTTGATAATTACTTACTACTTTAAAATGTTCATATGATTGGGTTGATGAAATATTAAGGATAAAGTGACTTAGGTGTTTTATATGTCATGAACTAAATACTTTCTTGAACTGGAACAAGTTGTCTAGTTACTCTAATTGTGTAGTTAATAATTTTGAATACTTCTTAACTTAGTGATTAAAAATTAATTGTTTTTTGTAACATAAATGTGACATTTAGAAGTGAGTAAAGATTTTATTAATTTATTTTAGTTTTCAGAACGACGGACGAGATGGAGCAGCCTACCTCAAGCGACTTGACAACTTACATTGGCATTGTGGGCATGAATTCCGTCGCCCCAAAATCGATCACGGGCTCACCATAGCCCGTGCTACTTAGAACTTTTTGTTCCAGATAACGAATCATAAACAACGATAACAAGATACGCTCGTGTGACATTCGTGTTTATTTCATGTTCGTGACTGTCAGAACTTTAACCCCTAAGCAAGCTTTAGTAGAAAGCTTGCATTAAGCTAATAGCGTCTCAAAGCTTGAATTAAGACAACTGTGAAAATGAGTGTTAATTGATTGTGGAAATTGACATTAATTGACATTAAGCCTATAGCGTCTCAAAGGTTGAATTAAGACAAAAGTGAAAATGAGTGTTAATTGATTGTGGGGCTTTAGAACTGTGTGTATACATGACCTTAGAACTTGACCCCTGTGACCCGCGGTTCTCAGAAACACATATTACAACTCTGATAGTGTAGGAACAAGTGCTAAATGTGTGACCCCGTTAAGTGCAGCAAAATCTGACATTCGGGTCTTTTTTTTTTTAATTAAGAAAATGTTAAGTGCTTGGAATCGTCTTAAGTAGCATCAAGTAACACACTTATCAAGGCTCTTCGTAACCCTCAGCTGTTCTCCTTTGGTAAGTACGTCAATTTTATGAGTGTTCTATGTTAATCATTAATTGCTTTTTGGATGTAATTATATAAATTTCTTGATGTATATATCCACATATTATACCACTGAATCTTAGCGGGTAAATTGGTATCTATTGATGTCGTCTCGACTAAAGTCCAGATTCACGAAAGCACTTACGAACCTGGGGCCAGATTCACGAAGCAGTTACGCAAGCACTTACGAACCTGTACATCTTTTCTCAATCTTTGGCGGCTTTGTTTACAATTATTAAACAGTTAATGAGCTCCGAAGCACCAGGAGGCTGTTTATAACAATAACAACAGTTGATTGGCAAGTTTTCATGCTTGTAAACTGTTTAATAAATGTAACTAAAGCCGTCAAAGATTGAGGAAAGATGTACACGTTCGTAAGTGCTTGCGTAACTGCTTCGTGAATCTGGCCCCCTGGTTCGTAAGTGCTTGAGTAACTGCTTCGTGAATCTGGCCCCAGGTTCGTAAGTGCTTGCGTAATTGCTTCGTGAGTGCTTGCCTAACTGCTTTGTGAATCTGGCCCCCAGGTTCCTGAGTGCTTGCGTAACTGCTTCGTGAATCTGGCCCCAGGTTCGTAAGTGCTTGCGTAACTGCTTCGTAAATCTGGCCCCCAGGTTCGTAAGTGCTTGCGTAACTGCTTCGTAAATCTGGCCCCAGGTTCGTAAGTGCTTGCGTAATTGCTTCGTGAGTGCTTGCCTAACTGCTTTGTGAATCTGGCCCCCAGGTTCCTGAGTGCTTGCGTAACTGCTTCGTGAATCTGGCCCCCAGGTTCGTAAGTGCTTGCGTAACTGCTTCGTAAATCTGGCCCCAGTAGTATAGTGGTTATAGCTACAATTTATATATACAGGTTATAGCTCTTTAGTACGAGGACCCAATCTCCCAAGTGAATTAAATATAACTAAGAGCGACACTATTTATCTGTTCTAAGGTGAAGGCCACAGACTCCTGGGCTGGTCTTCCCCTAATGTGTAGGGGAGATGGTTTAGGGTAAGGGAGGAATCGTACCCTAAACCTACTCTACCTATTGAGCATCCAACACCTTATAATAAGGAAGGAATCCAGAGACACCTATCTGCTGTCCAACTGAAACTTTTTGACTTTGCATGAAGGTGTTGGTCTTCCCCTAATGTGTAGGGGAGATGGTTTAGGGTAAGGGAGGAATCGTACCCTAAATCTACTCTACCTATTGAGCATCCAACACCTTATAATAAGGAAGGAATCCAGAGACACCTATCTGCTGTCCAACTGAAACTTTAGGACTTTGCATGAAGGTGTTCAGTGTTCCACGTAAATTATAACATTTCGTTTATTAGGATCATGGTTTGATATGCCATCATACGATTATCTTGAGATTATCTTGCGATGATATCGGGGCTTTTAGTGTCCCCGCGGCCCGGTCCTCGACCAAGCCTCCACCCCCAGGAAGCAGCCCGTGACAGCTGACTAACACCCAGGTACCTATTTTACTGCTAGGTAACAGGGGCATAGGGTGAAAGAAACTCTGCCCATTGTTTCTCGCCGGCGTCTGGGATCGAACCCGGGACCACAGGATTACAAGTCCCGCGTGCTGTCCGCTCGGCCGACCGGCACCCTAAATGGTGTCTAGAGGAATTTACTTAAAACTAAATTTCCTTTTCCAGCTTAAACATTCATTTGAATATCGTGTTTATTTTCTTGCTGTTGAACTATTACGAGCGTGCAATGTTCAATGCGTTCAAAATGTCAAAAAAAACATTAAATTGATAAATCCAACTAAAAAATTTAACTGTGCAAATGGGCCGGGGGGGGGGGGGACCTTTGACAAGCCACCGGCTTCCTGTCCTTGTCAAAGCCACTAGTGTTAGCGGCTCTCGGGTAAATTCATGAATAGTCCTTAAAACTAGCGATTCAGGAATACGTAGAGAATGTCATGGTTTGGGAATTTACATTAGAATTAGGTTAAGTACAGTAAACTCTAAATTAATAATTAATACTTAACATATTATAGTTAACATGTAGGTATGTTGGGAGCCGGTCGGCCGAGCGGACAGCACGCTGGACTTGTGATCCTGTGGTCCTGGGTTCGATCCCAGGCGCCGGCGAGAAACAATGGGCAGAGTTGGTATCACCCTATGCCCCTGTTACCTAGCAGTAAAATAGGTACCTGGGTGTTAGTCAGCTGTCACGGGCTGCTTCCTGGGGGTGGAGGCCTGGTCGAGGACCGGGCCGCGGGGACACTAAAGCCCCGAAATCATCTCTAGATAACCAAGATTTATTATTCTAATATAAAACTAGTACTAAGAGTGTAAGCTAAGCTATTGGCTATTTTTCGTGTCCTCCAGAAAATTAAGAGCATAAAAATAATTTTTTTTTGAGGGCTGGGAGTCTTAATAGTTCATTTTGATACTGCTGACCAAATTGTCAGAATATTGACATGTGAATATACGGTACTAGGTGAGGGGGGAAAAATTTGTTCCCAGCGCATAGGTTAGAGTCCTTCCCATAGCTCCAAATGATTTTATCATTGATCACGTTAATGCAATTGCTTTGTGCAAGTAATACATGATGTCGGTGGACCTACGACTTAATAATGGATCTTGCAATGTGATATCATGAATGATTAAGGCGAGGGAATTAGGTTCTTTAATTTTGAATGAAGTTATGCCGTTGTTTACTTCATTAGAGAGTAACATACCTGGATCATACCTGAAGTGGGTTTCTGGAGTTGTTCTACGCCCCAAGCCTGGTCTGAAGCCAGGCTTGAAGGCAGGCTTTGAGGGCCAGGCTTGGGGCCAGGCTTGAGAGGGCCAGGCTTGAGGGCCCCAGGCTTTGAGGGCCCCAGGCTTGAGGGCCCCAGGCTTGAGGGCCCCAGGACTTGAGGGCCCCAGGCTTTGAGGGGCCCAGGCTTTGAGGGGCCCAGGCTTTGAGGGGCCCAGGCTTTGAGGGCCCCAGGCTTTGAGGGCCCCAGGCTTTGAGGGCCCCAGGCTTTGAGGGCCCCAGGCTTTGAGGGCCCCAGGCTTTGAGGGCCCCAGGCTTTGAGGGCCCCAGGCTTGAGGGCCCCAGGCTTTGAGGGCCCCAGGCTTTGAGGGGCCCAGGCTTTGAGGGGCCCAGGCTTTGAGGGCCCTAGGTTTGAGGGCCCCAGGCTCGACTTGAGATAACTTTGGTCCATCCATATCCTAGGTGCGTCTGTATGTCCATTGCTTATATACGCAATATTTATTCTACAAAGACACTCTTGCTCATCACTCATCAGTGAGTGACTACACTCCTGCACTCAATCCTGAGTCACTGTCTTCACTGCTTCGTACGTAAGACTGAGTCACTAGTTTTCAACAGTGACTTTGTCACGATGAGAGAGCATTGTGGAGACTCTCTCTCAAGGAAAACTTGTCAACGGTGAGAATGAATTGTTAAAAAAAGGCTGATGGATAGGTCCGTGTGTGTTCTGAAGAGTAAATAAGATATGATAACGCTATATGATAACGATAATATGATAACGTTAGGTGATAACGCTATATGATAACGAATGTTATGTATACTCAGTAACGCTGTTTCTGTTATGTTAATTTAGCAACGAGTTATATTTCGTGTTCTGATGACCAACGAGGATTTCTGTGACGTCTAACCCTTATGTACAGTAACGCAGTACGTCTTTGTCGTGCGTCTGAAGACGACGTTACTAGATGTAATGATTTAACCTTCCCTCTTAATGCAACGTCGCATTTTGACGTATACTCTAATGTATACGTCAAAATGCAACGTTCTAAGGGCAAAATTCGTCGTACTAGAAAATGGATGCGGCTGGCGAAATTGACGTACTGCCCCGTTTTCTGTTTTAGGCCCTCTGGCAGGTTAGGATAAGCGCACTTTAGTACGTCAGATTCTTGACGTTGGGAACCTTAGAAGAGGCTGAAAAATCACACACGTTATGGAGATTGTATGTTAACAATAACCATTGTTAAAGATAGACTATCTGACTAAAGATAGTCAGAGAAGATAGACTAGTGCTGGATATCCACTATCCACAAAGGAGGAACTTCTTCAAGGACTTCAAGGACTTCTTCAAGGAGAACTTCTTCAATTTCCTCCGTGAAATCGCTACAGGTAAATCCTGTCCTACTCAACACGAGTGAAGAACGACAGTGACTTGCACTCAGCCAGGCGCCGCAGGAGAGTAAATTTCACCAGTGACTCTTTTTGTACACATTTAGCGAAGAAAGTCTTAATTCCATTAGACTTATGTACAAGTGCTTGCACTCTGAGAGCTGTCTGGTGTAGCCACTCTGAATCAACCACAGCAAATTATGCAATATATTGATGTTGACCAGACCACACACTAGAAGGTGAAGGGACGACGACGTTTCGGTCCGTCCTGGACCATTCTTAAGTCGACTTGAGAATGGTCCAGGACGGACCGAAACGTCATCGTCCCTTCATCTTCTAGTGTGTGGTCTGGTCAACATACTTCAGCCACGTTATTGTGACTCATCGCCTGCTTATGCAATATATATTAATTTAAGGCGTGTTTTGGCTATCAATTATTTCAGGACGAGATTATCTTGTTTATGCATGAGTGGTAATGTCGTGTTCTTAAAGTTTATGATTGTAACTGTGGCTATTCGTTATGTGGGAATTGAGCTTGGTCATGTGACCTTAGTGTAAAGTCGTTCTGGAGATGGCATGCGTGTGATTGGGTCAAGTATTGCGGTGTTAAGCATTTGTTTATGGTGCTAGTGGGTTTGACAAGGAATTGTATGTTCATCTTTTGATGGGGGGGGGGGTGCCTGCTGTGTCGAGGTGGGGGGCGGAACCCCCTCCCCACCCCCTCTTTTTTTATTTTTTCCTCTACTGGTTTTTATCTTCATTTCTCTTCTCTCAGTTTCCCTTCTTTCTCTCTTCAGCATTTTTTCTTACCTTTCCTCCAATATATTCTGTCTCTCTCTCGCTCTCTGTCTCTCTCGCTCTCTGTCTCTCTCGCTCTCTGTCTCTCTCGCGCTCTGTCTCTCTCGCGCTCTGTCTCTCTCGCGCTCTGTCTCTCTCGCTCTGTCTCTCTCGCTCTCTGCCTCTCTCGCTCTCTGTCTCTCTCGCTCTCTGTCTCTCTCGCGCTCTGTCTCTCTCGCGCTCTGTCTCTCTCGCGCTCTGTCTCTCTCGCGCTCTGTCTCTCTCGCGCTCTGTCTCTCTCGCGCTCTGTCTCTCTCGCGCTCTGTCTCTCTCGCGCTCTGTCTCTCTCGCGCTCTGTCTCTCTCGCGCTCTGTCTCTCTCGCGCTCTGTCTCTCTCGCGCTCTGTCTCTCTCGCGCTCTGTCTCTCTCGCGCTCTGTCTCTCTCGCGCTCTGTCTCTCTCGCGCTCTGTCTCTCTCGCGCTCTGTCTCTCTCGCGCTCTGTCTCTCTCGCGCTCTGTCTCTCTCGCGCTCTGTCTCTCTCGCTCTCTGTCTCTCTCGCTCTCTGTCTCTCTCGCTCTCTGTCTCTCTCGCTCTCTGTCTCTCTCGCTCTCTGTCTCTCTCGCTCTCTGTCTCTCTCGCTCTCTGTCTCTCTCGCTCTCTGTCTCTCTCGCTCTCTGTCTCTCTCGCTCTCTGTCTCTCTCGCTCTCTGTCTCTCTCGCTCTCTGTCTCTCTCGCTCTCTGTCTCTCTCGCTCTCTGTCTCTCTCGCTCTCTGTCTCTCTCGCTCTCTGTCTCTCTCGCTCTCTGTCTCTCTCGCTCTCTGTCTCTCTCGCTCTCTGTCTCTCTCGCTCTCTGTCTCTCTCGCTCTCTGTCTCTCTCGCTCTCTGTCTCTCTCGCTCTCTGTCTCTCTCGCTCTCTGTCTCTCTCGCTCTCTGTCTCTCTCGCTCTCTGTCTCTCTCGCTCTCTGTCTCTCTCGCTCTCTGTCTCTCTCGCTCTCTGTCTCTCTCGCTCTCTGTCTCTCTCGCTCTCTGTCTCTCTCGCTCTCTGTCTCTCTCGCTCTCTGTCTCTCTCGCTCTCTGTCTCTCTCGCTCTCTGTCTCTCTCGCTCTCTGTCTCTCTCGCTCTCTGTCTCTCTCGCTCTCTGTCTCTCTCGCTCTCTGTCTCTCTCGCTCTCTGTCTCTCTCGCTCTCTGTCTCTCTCGCTCTCTGTCTCTCTCGCTCTCTGTCTCTCTCGCTCTCTGTCTCTCTCGCTCTCTGTCTCTCTCGCTCTCTGTCTCTCTCGCTCTCTCGCTCTCTCTCTCTCTCGCTCTCTCTCTCTCTCGCTCTCTCTCTCTCTCGCTCTCTCTCTCTCTCGCTCTCTCTCTCTCTCGCTCTCTCTCTCTCTCGCTCTCTCTCTCTCTCGCTCTCTCTCTCTCTCGCTCTCTCTCTCTCTCGCTCTCTCTCTCTCTCTCTCTCTCTCTCTCTCTCTCTCTCTCTCTCTCGCTCTCTCTCTCTCTCGCTCTCTCTCTCTCTCGCTCTCTCTCTCTCTCGCTCTCTCTCTCTCTCGCTCTCTCTCTCTCGCTCTCTCTCGCGCTCTCGCTCTCATAAAATTAGTATATGGAAAACATCCCCGATTTTCTTTCATAGATCCTGAAAATCGAAGGGGGGTCGCTATAGTGGCAATATTTCTTAAAGTGTAACAATGGGGTCGACCCCAAATGGCCCATGACACTCTCATACCTCTCATAATTCATCTTGGATAGTTGAGTGAGACTAGCCCAAAGCATTTGTCCTCGAAATTGTGCCGACAGACATTCTTCATTAATATTAATTACCTGAGTGACTTTAATTTATGGTAATAACTGCATTTCATGTTAATTTAATTAACATTGAATTTTATTTAATTTAAATTTGGTTAATTTTGATCAAATAATTGGTCATTTATTAACCAAATTTAATTTAATATATGTCATTTATTAACCAAATAATTTTAATAATTTTGGTTAATTTAAACATTGAATGTGTTGTATCAATGGCCATTTTAGACCTGTTGTCTAATGTCAGTTTGTCATGTAATAGAGGGCGGGCACATGATGCTTGCCTCACACGACTTTGCAAGATGATTCATGTTGGGTATGGGATTGACATAGGCCAGTTGGAGTTGGTCCCAGTGTCACAAGAACTGTGGCATTAGGCCCGACTTTATGGGGCCATAAAAAAGTTTTGACCTCTAATTGACATTGAAACCGATATTTTAAGAAGTGTATCTTTAGCAAACCCTGAAATTTTTATTAAGTATGAGGTAAAATCAGGAGTTGTTTTCCATGGAGAATATTGCACAGGCAATATTGGAGGGAAATCATCATGAGAAAACGCTAAGCCATTACGACTAAATAGCACTGGGAAGGGGTCAGGATAAGGATTTGGGATGGGACGGGGGAAAGGAATGGTGCCCAACCACTTGTGGACGGTCGGGGGATTGAACGCCGACCTGCATGATGCGAAACTGTCGCTCTACTCTATAGCCCAAGTAACCTTCCAAACCTGTTCATGGGGTGAGGGAAGGGGGGGGGGGTCTGGCTGACTTCCCCCCCCCCTAGGTGATGGGGCTGGAACAGATAACTTAACAGATGTGATTTATTTATTGGTTCACCTGCACAAAGTACAGGTAATTATATTTAGATTAATGGTCTGGTTTAAATTTTATATGCTCGAATTTGTAATTATTCTGACTAACTTAATTTGAAGATTATAACTCATATGTTCAAATTTATGTATAATGTGAAAGCGTGTTCGTTATACAGGATGGGTTCTCTACCCAGCCCGTCCTCTTAAAAATAACGTCACTTTTCGCGCGTACGCGCTATGGCCAAAAGTGGACGTAATTTGAAATGAAATCGGCTCATCAGCTCACGAAAGTGACGTACTGTTCCGTTTTCTGAGTCATCCGGCCTACTCGGAAAGGTTAGGAGAGGAAACTTTCAATTAACGTTTTTCATAACGTCTTGAAACTTTGAGAATTTCCTGCCCCACCTAACCTGTCAGAGGACCCTTAACTTACTGTTGTTGAAAAAAAAAGGCCCAAATTTATTTTCATTTTCAAATTACGTCCATATTCGGCCATACGGCCAAAAGCGACGTTCTTTTTAATATGACAGGTTGCTCTATCTGCCTAGCTTGTCCATCATATTCAACCCATTCTCCTGTTTTGATAAAAGTTTTTAATTATGTACTATAATACAAAAATTGCCGGTCTAAGTAATTAGAACTTTGTACTAATCATTTCATAGTCGGAAAAAATGAAGCTTAAAAAAAAATTATATTCCTAAGGTAAGTATAGCACACTTATATACTATATAAGACCTGATATATCGTGTATTAAGCCTAAGAAGTTAAGTTTATCTTTCCAACACAAGTAGAAAGTAGTTTCCCAGATTTTCCAACTCAATAGTACCAATTTCTACTTTCTAATGTCGTATGTCGGTATATGTACTATAGTCTTCATCGTTACTACAATTACTACCAAAACAGGAGAATGGGCTGTTAGACACATTTCAATTTACCTGCTTCAACTTAATGTTTATAAATGTGATTCGGTGCATACTGAAAACCTACTGGGTAGTGCCCATTTTTAAAGGTTTATTAATAGGCTTCACATTGTGGGTATTACCAATTGGCATTTGAATGTTTTAACTTCTATGATTGCAGAGCCTTGACGTGATGGTTGAAGGCCAAACCGGCTCTGTTATGAGGACTGAGAGACCACATGGACCCCTGGGAGACTACTAATGCAGGTATGTGGAGTGTAGGACCAACATAGAGCATGGAAGACCACACTAATGCAAGTATGTAGGGTGTAGGACCAACATAGAGCATGGCAGACCACACTAATGCAAGTATGTAGGGTGTAGGAGCAACATAGACCATGGAAGACCACACTAATGCAAGTATGTAGGATGTAGGGCCAACATAGAGCATGGAAGACCACACTAATGCAAGTATGTAGGGTGTAGGACCAACATAGACCATGGAAGACCACACTAATGCAAGTATGTAGGATGTAGGGCCAACATAGAGCATGGAAGACCACACTAATGCAAGTATGTAGGGTGTAGGACCAACATAGACCATGGAAGACCACACTAATGCAGGTATGTAGGGTGTAGGAGCAACATGGATCCTGGAAGACTAACGTCTTAACGTCTTAGACATTCGTTACCATTATTCATTTTACTAAAGTTGTTCTGACCTTTAAAAGCTATCAAGAGGTTGGTTCCCTATTTTCCCTGGGCATGACAAGTTTATTTTCCAGCTTTCTCTGCTGACTAAGCTTTTTTTTTGAATTCATTAAAGCTTTTACAAAAATGAGCTGCATCATTGCAATTCTGCAAAAACAGGAGTGATAAACAGGAGTTGTTTTACGATACAAAAACAGTATATTTCAGCTACAGACGAGGAGTCACAATAACGTGGCTGAAGTATGTTGACCAGACCACACACTAGAAGGTGAAGGGACGACGACGTTTCGGTCCGTCCTGGACCATTCTCAAGTCGATTGTGTGTCACACAATTGTCGATTGTCAAGTCACAATCGACTTGAGAATGGTCCAGGACGGACCGAAACGTCGTCGTCCCTTCAACTTCTAGTGTGTGGTCTGGACAATAAGTATATTTCAGAGTCTTGCAATGGGTGCATTGCTTGAAGCATCAAGCAGGCGGCTTAAAATCATCGCTCGTGTTCACATATCATGCAGTTGACTCTAGAATTAGCCATTAATAATTTGACTTGGCATAAATGTACGGAGCTGAATTTACATCCAGAGCCGAGTCATGCGTAAAAGGAACTCTCTGAATTCTGGTCAAGCAGTCATTCGGTAATTGATATATCGCTCTGAATATCGGTTAAATGCTAACGAGATTGTTAACTGTAAAGTTTGTGGGTATGTTAAATACAGCACAAGACTAGGGGGGGGACAGGTGCTCATTAACTGTTGATAATGGATAAGAGTTCACCTAATTGGTGTTCAGCAGTTGAGCCGTTACTCATTAACTGCTTTTAGTGGATAACAGTTCATCTAACAGGTTACAGACAGAAATCACAATAGGGTGAAGTAAGGGCGAAGAGGTAGAACGGCCTTTTGACATAGCTCGAGTGCAGGGGGGAGTTGTGTAAAACCCTGGTTTGTGTCTCGGAGAGGCTGCAGGATCCAGTAAGTTTAGTAGAACTTCGGTTTCAATTCTTTTGAAACTGAAACTTTGAACTTTTGACCATGTCGTAGCTTAGTCGATAAAGGCAGCGTCTGGGATCATCTCGAACGTAGGTTCGAATCCTCATCATGGCCCTTGTGGATTTGTTCACCTAACAAGTGTTCAGCAGAGAACAAAAATATCACAAGAACAGTACACATTAATGTTCTTACACTTAATGCATTGCATTATCGACGTTCTCTTGATCTACCACTCCGTCAAAAATCCATCCTACTAACTTAACCAGGAACGAACGAAGCCAAGAAACTAACATACACGATTGAGTCCGATGCATAGAAAACGTAGATATTGAGCCGTTACTTTTGATAATAAGACGTACTTGAACCAACCAACTGGGATGGGAGCAGGTCGGCTGAGCGGGCAGCACGCTGGACTTGTGGTCCTGGGTTCGATCCCAGGCGCCGGCGAGAAACAATGGACAGAGTTTCTTTCACCCTATGCCCCTGTTACCTAGCAGTAAAATAGGTACCTGGGTGTTAGTCAGCTGTCACGGGCTGCTTCCTGGGGGTGGAGGCCTGGTCGAGGACCGGGCCACGGGGACCCTAAAGCCCCGAAATCATCTCAAGATAACCTCAAGATTGGATACCAACGCTTTACCTAATACTTGAAAGCACAGATTGAAAGCTTACTTCAACGTTTCTGGAGACAGAAATCGAGTGACGTTTACTCGGCCTGAATGAGCTGTGAGGGACACTTTCTCCACTAACTTTCTCTCAACATCTGTTCCTATACCAATGACCATTCCCATACTGGGTAAATCTATGCAGGAAAATATCATTTGTTGCAATTTTGTTGGTATATTGTCTATGTTGCATTTAGAATTGGATAATAACGTATAGCAGCACCCCCCCCTCCCCCCGCGGGTTGCCGAGTAACTGGCAACCGCTGGCATCCTGCCCCCGACCTGGGACAAACAACTGTCAACTATACGGTCCCCAAGAGGGCCATATTTTATCCACAAGGCGATAAGTACCCCCTACATAAACTTGAACATATAAACATATAATATTATAAATATACTGTATACATATTATATATACATATAATATTATAAATATATGCATATAATATTATAACACCACAAACCCAACATGGAGGTGTGTGGAGGCTGCTTTAAGCCACTTCGGAAGACTACTGTAGGCCTTGTATGTAACATGTGTAACATAAGATGTCACCTGAGGATTACCTGGAATCACAGGAGGAATCCTGTGATGTCACAGGAGGAATCCTGTGATGTCACAGGATTACCTACACAATATGCAAACCGGGAAGGTAACTACTGGATCTGTCAGAGACAGACAGATGTGGGAAAACATCACCAAACTAATGAATAACATTCCTGAAGTACACAGGCTACAATTCACACAAAAACTACCAGAAATATATGCAGAGTATATAAAGACAGCAACGAACTCTGAACACAACCCAGGGACTGAGAATTTAGAGAGTCAAAGTAGCAATGTAGAAGGACATAGTGTCGAGGTACACAAAAATGAAGGCAATATTGTAGAGCAAACTGGTGATATGAATAAGGAGAGAAAAAATGAGACGAATGAGAACACAAATAAGACGAAAGCAACAAGGAGAAAGATAAGGGCAATACCGAGAATGAATGCAGAAACGAGAAAGTTGAAACAAAAAACACAGAGGTAGCCAAGTCATGCACAGATACAAACAAGAATAATACAATCACAGATGAAAATATTTGCAGGTATTATGCAAAAGGACAGTGTAGATATGGGCCCAGAGGCACGGAATGCTCATTCATGCACCCACGGAAATGCCGAAACTGGTTAGGGAAAGGCAGATGTCGTTTTGATACAGAGTGTAGATATTTTCACCCTAAGTTATGCAAACTCTCAGTTAATGAGAGGAAATGCTACGATCTTCATAGCCCTGATTTCCACGTGAGAGGTACACAGCGCTATATAAGAGAGGAAGTCCAATATAATAGCCCTGATTTTTTTTTAGAGGCAGGCAGAAACAGAGGGAGAAACAGACAGGCAGAAACGTGGCAGGAGTACGGACGGAGAGGGGAAAATGCCCAAGACTGGACTACGGTTCGTCATCAAGCCCACACATACTACACCCCCCAACTACACAGAGACTACCACACTCCCCAGTATCACTTCCAAAACTGGACAAACCATTGCCACAACAACACACCCTGGGTCAGGGTAGAGAGGAGGGAGAACTACCAAAACCTTCCAGAAGTTACACACAATATGGACAATCATTCATATTTGCAAACATTCAAGGTTTAAAGCCAAAGTCAAGAAATAAAGTTAAGTTCATAAATGGCCTCCTATTAGAGTCAAACTCAATATTTGGGGTATTTTCGGAAACTCATACAAAAGATTACATGGATGGTGAAATCTGGATTCTAAATTATAATTTATATAGATGTGATAGAAAAACTAGGTCAAATGGAGGAGTAGGTCTGTATATTAAAGAAGACCTGGTATGCACAGAACTACTAAACTCAACTAATGAGGTGGTAGAGGTACTAGGAATTAAGGTAGAGAAACTAAACCTAATTATTATTCTAATATATAAACCGCCAGATACAGCGGTTGAGGAATTCACAGAGCAGATGCACAAAATAGAGAACATACTTGACAACCTAGCAAACCCAGCTCCAGATATTATCTTCCTTAGAGATTTCAATTTACCGAGTCTAAGATGGAGAATAGCAAACACAAATATCATAGCAGGGAATGACCCGGGAAATAATCAACCACAGGTCAGAGAACTTTTGAGATTCTGTGACAAATTCTCGCTCAATCAACAGATTACAGAAGCAACAAGGAACGAAAACACACTAGACTTGTTATTCACAAACAATGATGAACTAATCAGAGACATTACAATCTCAGATACTTCATACTCAGACCATAAGCTCATTGAAGTGCGAACTAGCATAAATAACGGTAGAAGGTCTAATTAAGAGACCCAACAAGCGAGAAGGAATATTCAATCAATTCAATTTCAACAATAAGAGGATCAACTGGGAAAAAATAAATGTAGACCTTGCAACTATTCAATGGGAGACGGTCTTAAGCGACAAAACTCCCACACAGGGAATAGCTCAACTGACAGCTGAAGCTTACAAGGTCTGCTTGAAGCACGTGCCTGTGAGGAGGGGCAGAAAGAGGACCACTCTAGAAAGAGAACGGAGACGACTGTACAGGAGAAGGAAAAAAATAACGGAAATGCTTCGGCAGACACAACTATCACAAGCAAGGAAAATAAGCCTAAGCAGGGAGATCGAAGAAATAGAACAAACGTTGAAGCGATCATATGAGTCTGAGGAAATGAAATTGGAACAGAAAGCTATACAAGAGATTAAGAAAAATCCGAAATATTTTTTCACATACGCAAAATCAAAAACCTCGACCAGTATTGGACCGTTAATTACAAATGAAGGTACGTACACAGAGGACAACAAAGAGATTAGTGAAATTCTAAGAAGCCAGTATGAGGCTATGTTTAGCACACCAATAAACAACATGAAAGTTGATGACCCAGACAGCTTCTTTATGAATGACATTCAAGCTGCAGATTAACGGATATTACCACAAACTCGGAAGACTTTGAAAGAGAAATTGACAATATGCCTATGCACTCAGCTCCTTGGCCTGACTCATGGAATTCAATATTCATAAAGAAATGTAAAGTACCAGTAGCGAGAGCACTCAGCTTAATATGGAGAAAGAGCCTGGATACAGGGGAGATACCAACAGCACTTAAATCTGCAGATATAGCTCCGTTGCACAAGGGGGGGGGGGGAGTAAAGCCTTGGCAAAAAATTATAGGCCAGTTGCACTAACATTACACATAATAAAAGTGTTTGAAAGAGTGATTAGGAATCAAAATTCTAGTTTTATGGAAAACAATGAGTTGCACAATCCAGGACAACATGGATTTAGAGCGGGAAGATCCTGTCTGTCACAGTTACTCAACCACTATGACAAAATCACAGAAGCTTTAGAAGAAAAGCAAAATGCAGATGTTGTATACACAGACATTGCAAAGGCGTTCGACAAATGTGACCATGGGGTGATAGCTCACAAAATGAGGTCAATGGGAATAACTGGAAAAGTAGGACGCTGGATACTCAATTTCCTGTCGAACAGAACACAAAGAGTAACAGTCAATCAAATAAAATCGAGTCGGAGCGCAGTTAAAAGCTCTGTACCTCAAGGTACAGTCCTTGCACCACTGCTGTTCCTTATTCTCATATCAGATATAGACAAAAATACACGTCACAGCTTCGTGTCATCCTTCGCAGATGACACAAAAATCAGCATGAAAATTACCTCTGCTGAAGACATTGAAAAATTACAAGCAGATGTCAATAGAGTCTTCAATTGGGCAGCAGAAAATAGCATGATGTTTAACAGTGATAAATTCCAGGTACTCAGGTACAGCAAAAATGAGGACCTTAAACATAATACAGGGTACAAAACACAATCGAATCTACCCATAGTAGGAAAACAGCATGTCAAGGATTTGGGAATAATGATGTCTGACGACCTAACGTTTAGGGAGCATAACCAAGCAAATATTGCGTCAGCCAGAAAAATGATAGGATGGATTACGAGAACTTTCAAATCCAGGGATCCTATCACAATGGCTGTACTCTTCAAGTCACTTGTGTTGTCCCGTCTTGAGTACTGCTCAGTACTCACTTCCCCCTTCAGAGCAGGAGAGATTGCTGAAATAGAGGGAATACAGAGAACATATACGGCACGCATTGATGAGATAAAGCACCTAAATTATTGGGATCGTCTCAAAGCTCTCCAAATGTACTCTCTAGAAAGGAGGCGAGAGAGAAATCAAATAATATGCACATGGAAAATACTGGAGGGACAGGTTCCCAAATCTACACAGTAAAATAACAACGTACTGGAGTGAACGATATGGAAGAAAATGCAGAATAGAACCAGTGAAGAGCAGAGGTGCCATAGGCACAATCAGAGAACACTGTATAAACATCAGAGGTCCGCGGGTGTTCAACGTCCTCCCAGCGACTATTAGAAATATTGCCGGAACAACCGTGGACATCTTCAAGAGAAAACTGAACTGTTTTCTAAGAGAAGTTCCGGATCAGCCGGGCTGTGGTGCGTATGTGGGCCTGCGGGCCGCTCCAAGCAACAGCCTGGTGGACCAAACTCTCACAAGTCAAGCCTGGCCTCGGGCCGGGCTTGGGGAGTAGAACTCCCAGAACCCCATCAAGCAGGTATCAAGCAGGGTATAGCAGCAGGTGCCCTGCCCCCCCCCCCCCTCGTGTATAACAGCAGGAGCCCCCCCCCTCCCCCCAGCGTATAGCATTCCATCCAGCGGTCGACCCCAAAGACGCATTCATCAATTTTAACATATGTTCATTCAAAACAGAACTTTTTCTCAAATATAAATTAATATTATATTAGCATACTGTACATATCTAGGCATAGATTAGGTTAGGTGTTTAGGTTCTGTTGGCGATTATTTGTATTTGTAGTGAGTGAAGCATTTACAGCGTTGTGGTTCGAACACCAAGTCGTCAGTGAAGCACTTGTTCCGGAAGTGTTCGAACGTCGTCAGTTGTGAGTCGTGTGTACTGTTTCTCATTCACTGACAGGGGGGGGGGGGATTTTGGCGGCAGTATTAACAAGTAATTGGTTAATGTTTATGAGGACAGACTGCAATAAAATTGATTAATGAGTCTTTGGAATCAGCGGAATCTTAAACGAGCAGAATTGATGAGTTGATGAGTTATATATAAAGGAACTTTCATTCATAAACGTGGAGTTTAATCCCTTGATTAACTAACATTTAACCCATCGTCAAAACATCTGCTAAATGCTTGTTAATATAACCACCGAACATCCACCCCCCCCCCCCACCCCCCCTATTATGAATAGAGACCACATGGCTTGCACCTGATTACGTTCGAATTCTGTTCTCGAACACTGCTGAGCTCACTGTTCGAATCCCACCTCCATTAATGTTTAACCCACATTCAGCAAATATAAAATAATTGCTAAGAGAACAGGGGCCAGATTCACGAAAGCACTTACGCAAGCACTTACGAACTTGTACATCTTTTCTCAATCTTTGGCGGCTTTGTTTACAATTATTAAACAGTTAATGAGCTCCGAAGCACCAGGAGGCTGTTTATAACAATAACAACAGTTGATTGGTAAGTTTTCATGCTTGTAAACTGTTTTATAAATGTAACCAAAGCCGTCAAAGATTGAGGAAAGATGTACACGTTCCTAAGTGCTTGCTTAAGTGCTTTCGTGAATCTGGCCCCAGACACCTGGACCAAACTAAATGCACAATTCCTGCATATAATATTAATTTAGATTCGAGAGAATCTAAAATTGAGATGAATTGTTGAAAATTTTGAAATTTTGACCATGATTTGAGGTATGAGGATGGGCTAATGGCTCCTGACACCCTCATTGAGGAAGGAATGAGTTTCAACTCATCAAAGTTTAATAATCTCGAAGTCTGAGGTGTTCATGATGAATATGTTAAATAGCATGGGCATTCCTGAAGATTCGTCTTGGGTATTTCTCTAGCATTCTTGAAGAGTTAGGCTGGATATTGTTGAATACTTAAATGTCTTGAGGTAGAAACAATGTAAACTATGCAGACGAGGAGTCACAATAACGTGGCTGAAATATGTTGACCAGACCACGCACTAGAAGTTGAAGGGACGACGACGTTTCGGTCCGTCCTGGACCATTCTCAAGTCGATTGAGAATGGTCCAGGACGGACCGAAACGTCGTCGTCCCTTCAACTTCTAGTGTGTGGTCTGGTTAATGTAAACTAATCTATTCCTTTGAGATGTATTTTATCGTCTCAATAAATGTACTTGAATGTCATCTAATTGAAGAGTGAACACATACATCTAACCATTGTGATAACGTACAAATTATTACTGGTAACGAGTCAGCCTCTGCCCGCCCTGTATGCTCTCACACGGAGCTATTACTCCTCCTTGTTAATGACCTGCTTCAATATTTTTAACTTATTTACGACATTCCGGCGCGCGCACTAACTCGCTATGAGCGGATTCGCTGCCCGCATTCCCCTGTTGATTTAAGATATCCCTTTCTGGCTGTTATTCATGTTATCCTGATATACCAAGAGGTATGTAGGGGAAATGTTGACCAAACCACACGCTAGAAAGTGTAGGAACGACGATGTTTCGGTCCGTCCTGGACCACAATCCACTTGAGAATGGTCCAGGACGGACTGAAACGTCGTCGTCCCTTCACTGTCTAGTGTGTGGTTTGGTCAATATGTTTCAGCCACGTTATTGTGACTCCTCGTCTGCATATGCAAGTAATGTTCTGTATATTTGCTGCTCTTGGTAAATCTCTTTACCCTACATATCGACGTCAAGTAATGTTAATCTTTAACATTATATAACATTATATATTATATTATTATATAATAATATAATATTAATATAATCTTTTCGAATAAAACAAGATTGAGGTAAACTCTATGGTATTAAATGATCTGTTTGGGACGAGTGTGGATTGAGTTTAATCCGGGAGGATTAAAGCCCCTTTTCCAGCTGTATGGGGCCTGACGGCTGAGTGGACAGTGGATTCGTAGTCCTAAGGTTCCGGGTTCGATTCCCGGTGGAGGCGGAAACAAATGGGCAGAGTTTCTTTCACCCTGATACCCCTGTTTACCTAGCAGTAAATAGGTACCTGGGAGTTAGACAGCTGTTACGGGGCTACTTCCTGGGGGTGTGTAACAAATAGGAGGCCTAGTCGAGGACCGGGCCGTGGGGACGCTAAGCCCCGAAATCATCTCAAGATAACCTCAAGAAGATAGGTGGTGGCTGGATACAAGCGAGGTAGGTAGCAATCAGGGCAAAGTACCAAGCCATTACGACTATATAGCACTGGGAAGGGGTCAGGATAAGGATTTGGGATGGGACGGGGGGAAAGGAATGGTTGCCCAACCACTTGTGGACGGTCGGGGATTGAACGCCGACCTGCATGAAGCGAGACCGTCACTCTACCGTCCACCCCAAGTGGTTGGGTTGGATACAAGCGAACAAACACAAGGAATAATTATAATAAAATGGTAGTGAAACTAATGATTCTAATAATTAACGACTCGTTAATTAGTTCCTTACACAACAAACTCGACCCATTCTCAGCGTTGCCATTCCACATCAATGTAAAATAAATGCCCCAAATTTCCAGCTGTCAGAAAAATCAAAAGGTCCCTCTTCCTGAGTGAAGAAGCTGAGAGAACACACAAATGTGACTCACTTTTCCATAGGCGCTTCCAGTCCCTCTATAGCTAATCGCCACTACCTCATTTACTATCCACTAATCACCACTACCTCACTATCCACTAATCCCTACCACCTCGCACACTATCCACTAATCCCTACTACCTCGCACACTATCCACTAATCCCCCGCTGCCTCTTGTGGTTACCTTGCGTTGATTCCGGGTGGTAAAGGTTCGTGCGGCCCGGTCTCTTACCAGGGCTCCTGGTTGATGGTACAAAATACTTTTCTGCAACTCCAAAATAAAAATCCCACACAAAAGTATTACAAAAATCCCACACAAAAGTATTACAAAAATCCCACACAAAAGTATTACAAAAATCCCACACAAAAGTATTACAAAAATCCCACAATAGGTACAAAGTTGGCTTCCCTGACCTGAGAGACGTGCCATGCAAAACAAAATGCAACACACACACACACACACACACACACACACACACACACACACACACACACACACACACACACACACACACACACACACACACACATGGGGGCCTCGTAGCCTGGTGGATAGCGCGCAGGACTCGTAATTCTGTGGCGCGGGTTCGATTCCCGCACGAGGCAGAAACAAATGGGCAAAGTTTCTTTCACCCTAAGTGCCCCTGTTACCTAGCAGTAAATAGGTACCTGGGAGTTAGTCAGCTGTCACGGGCTGCTTCCTGGGGGTGGAGGCCTGATCGAGGACCGGGCCGCGGGGACACTAAAAAGCCCCGAAATCATCTCAAGATAACTCAAGATAACTCTCTCTCTCTCTCTCACACACACACACACACACACACACACACACACACACACACACACACACACACACACACACACACACACATTGTATAATGTAAATAGGCCTGACAAAAGCAAAAGATGACTGAAGAATAGTACAAGGTGTTTTATTGATAATCTAGAAATAAATCCCAGTGTCCTATTTGCCTTATTTCGAATATTTATTCATTGATATTTTTTGGCTCTAAATTCTCACTAATCATAGGTCATAAATCGCTTTCGCAATCAGACTTCGCAATACCAAACTCCCATTCAGTTGATATCCTGTAATTCTATTATTACTTTACTTTAAAACATTGTATTCACCTAATTGTACTCGTCTAATTGTGCTTGCGAGGGTTGAGCTTTGGCTCTTTGGTCCCGCCTCTCAATTGTCAATCAACTGGTGTATAGATTCCTGAGCCTACTGGGCTCTATTATATCTACACTTGAAACTGTGTATGGAGTCAGCCTCCACCACATCACTGCCTAATGCATTCCATTTATTAACTACTCTGACACTAAAAAAATTCTTTCTAACGTCTCTGACGTTAGAGATTGTGTCAGGGATCAATTGTCAGTTATTAACTGTGATCACAAGGGAACTAGACCCAGAATCATGTACAAACATTGACATGTTAAAAGCTCTCACTTCCTTGGGTGGATCGTTAACATAGATTTGTAACGGTAGAGGTCTCAGAACCGAGCCTTTTGGGACTCCACCTGAGGCACTCCATTCTCCTGGAGATCTCAACTCTGTATTGTCACTCTTGGCTTCATGTCTGTCAAGTTCGCCCTTACCCAGTTTAGTGTCTTCTTAATTATCCAATCTTCTCCATCTTATACATGGGGGCTACGACAACCATGTTGTAGCTCAGTCGATTAAGGCAGCGTCTGGGATGCTCTCGGACGTAGATTCGAACCCTCATCACGGACCTTGTGGATTTGTTCATTTGTTTACCCAACTGATTTTGTTGCATCTAGTTCCTCCAGGTGGTTCTTAATGTCTTCTACAATGACTAGTATGTCATCCAGTGTTTCCTCCAGCCTCTCATCACGCAACACTAGTCTCTACATTGTTTCCTGGTGTGTGTGTGTGTTGCGTCCTGAGATCTCACTGTCCCTCCTTCGTCACGGTCCTGTGACTGTCCTCCACGACGGATTAGTTTGGGATTTTCTCTTAGATTAATTTCACGTTCCCTGTCACAATAATTAGAATTATGATCATATTAAATTGCTGTATTGGATAATAGTGAGCTTTCAGAAGAAGTGATGGAGAATGGAGTTGTCCTGATCTATTAATGCTGACCGTAGACGCCTAGACGTCATTACGATCGAGTCATCTTTGAATTACTGTTAATCTATGATTTCCTCATCCCAACAGTCCTTCAAATATTACGTGATAACTGAAATTGGAAGCGTTCATGTGCGTCAAATTTATGACTTTTCAATCACGGTAATAGTGGAGTGTGTGGCTCGTCCATAGTGGGGTAATGATCACCTGTTCCTCTTCATGTGTCGCCCTGCCTACGTTTTTATAGAGGAGACTTGATATATATAATAGTTCTAACCCTCCTTCACTCCTCTGTCCCCCTCCCCAACCCCCTTATTCTTTCAGCTATGCTCTCTTTTCCCCCTATTATGTAATATGTTTCTCCTCCTTTGGCTGACTTCAGTTCTTCAGACTCTATTACTTATGTTGACCAGACCACACACTAGAAGGTGAAGGAACGACGACGTTTCGGTCCGTCCTGGACCATTCTCAAGTTGATTGTCTGTTCATCGCCTGTCTATTATTTTTGTTTATATATATATATATATATATATATATATATATATATATATATATATATATATATATATATATATATATATATATTTCTTACTCTACGCTATGACATGTTTTTTTCATTTAGCGTCGTATGCTCTTCAAATTGTTATCCAGTCATTGGTGTTGGGCTTAAGGCCTATCAACCTCTAGACGGTTATTAACACAATTATGGCCTAATCAGGAAGTATGTCTTATAATTCTAGATATAGTCTAGGACTAAAGTATATACATTGTGTATATACATTGAGGAACGGGTATATATATATATATACCTTTAGGTATATATATACCCGTCATATAATTCAAAATAACTCAATTCAAAATATATCTATTTTGAATTGATATCTCAGGTGTTGGATATCAACCACCTAAGAAATTTGCCCACCTAAGGAACACTTTGCTCACTTAAGGAACACTTGCCCAGGGTCACTCTAAAGTGTAAACAATCCCGAACAACTTTTTATAAGTGCCTAAAATTTGACTATGTTCGAGTACTTAAAATTTGACCACTTTAACAATGTGTTTCAATCGTGATTCACGAAAGTTCCTTAAGCGTTTCCGTGAGAAATATATAGCAAACATAAATTAACACATGAACAAATCCACAAGGGCCGTGACGGGGGTTCGAACCTACGTCCGCGAGAATCCCAGACGCTGCCTTAATCGACTGAGCCACGACATGGTATAAAAATTGCAACCGGGAAATCAACTTGACCTACCACGGATCCTGCAGCCTCTCCGAGACACAAACCAGGTTTTTACACAATTCCCCAATAGCTCTGCCAATGAGCTATTCTACCTCTTAGCTTTTCATTACACACAGAAATCACAATAGCTTGATGAATCAACTTTATTGTGATTAATGTGTGTGTATATCACGAAAATAAACACGTGATTAAGAATGTGACAATGTCAGACCATGGAGGAAAATGAAACAGGAATTTCCTTAAGTACTTTCGTATATTAAATTCCTTTTGATTCCTTCTGAAGATGTATTTAATATACGAAAGTACTTAAGGAAATTCCTGTTTCGTTTTCCTCCGTGGTCTTACATTGTGATTAATGTGTAACAAATTAACACCAATATTTTAACACAATATATATAATAGAAATATTTCCGTTGAGGAATCCTTGGTTTATGAACTAAATATAACAGGCATTGTGGCAGATGGTGATCTGGTATGCTCTATAATGCTCTGGGTATTAATTCTAAAATATCCTATCTATGATGAGCAATCCTGAATCCATCATGCTACATACTAAGAAGGTTTAGGTAAGGTCGGTGTTTTCTATAAAGCTTTTCAAGGTAAACTAAGATATTCACAATAAATTAGTATGTCACATATGCACGTATTTAATAAGTCAATATTGACTGTAAGAAAGTGCGAGAACGGGTTGAATATTCCCTTACCATGCTTGTCCGTTGAGCTCGCGTAGGAGTGCAAATCTCATGGTTTTATCATTGACTGTGGTTCCTATACTTGTTGAGCGTCTATAGAGGAATAAAGTGCTTTAGTAGAATGGGAATAAGGTGTTATTTCCTCGTATTCACTGATAGGTTAGTATGCAAGAAGTACAACATGGTTAAGCTTTAGTATTCCACAAGCTTTCTACAACACTTAAGCTTAACACATGTGTATTATAAGCATAACACATTTATAGAAAAACAAAAGGAAGGGGGTAGGAGAAAAACACAGAAACTGTATTGGAGGGGACCTAAACATTCCCTCTAATGCGTTATGTGTGGTTTCCTCCGAGGCTATGGGAGGAAACCTTATTCACCTAATTGTACTCGTCTAATTGTGCTTGTGGGGGTTGAGCTTTAGCTCTTTGGTCCCGCCTCTCAACCGTCAATCAACTGGTGTACAGATTCCTGAGCCTACTGGGCTCTATCATATCTACATTTAAAACTGTGTATGGAGTCAGCCTCCACCACATCACTGCCTAGTGCATTCCATTTATTAACGACTGACACTGAAAAAATTCTTTCTAACGTCTCTGACGTTAGAGAGTGTGTCAGGGATCAATTGTCAGTTATTAACTGTGATCACAAGGGAACTAGACCCAGAATCATGTACAAACATTAACATGTGAATCATGTACATTAACATTAAATGTTAATGTACATTAACAAATGTTAATGTTCATTAAATATTAGCATAGTCACGGGAACACCCGTGACTATGTATGTTTATATGTATATATAAACATAAACTATGGAATGAAGTTATTATTATTTTCATTTAAGAATGTAAGTTACATTTACAGAAGCTTCTGACTAAGCTGCATCACTCTGTACCTCAATGTGTCTTGTGGTATAGGCGTATGTATACCAATTACCGCGTAACGTGGTGGAGGTGGGGTCCCTCGATTGTTTCAAGCGCGGGTTGGACATGTATATGAGTGGGATTGGGTGGTTATAAATAGGAGCTGCCTCGTATGGGCCAATAGGCCTTCTGCAGTTACCTTTGTTCTTATGATTGGGTGGTTATAAATAGGAGCTGCCTCGTATGGGCCAATAGGCCTTCTGCAGTTACCTTTGTTCTTATGATTGGGTGGTTATAAATAGGAGCTGCCTCGTATGGGCCAATAGGCCTTCTGCAGTTACCTTTGTTCTTATGATTGGGTGGTTATAGATAGGAGCTGCCTCGTATGGGCCAATAGGCCTTCTGCAGTTGCCTTTGTTCTTATATTAGTAATCATTTCTGAAATTAAGAAAATTTCTAAAAACACAATTATAATCAACCATCAGTGAGTGACGAACAAATAGTTAATATTACGAAATAGTCAATTACGAAAAAACTTGTAATTTAATTTTTGTTGTTAATAATCTCTTTCTCAGTTTTTCACTAAATCATTTATAGTCAGAGTAGTAAAGTACACATAGGTATTGTGGGTAAAGTCTATGATTAGTTATCTTTAATGTTTTAAGAAAGCCTGGTATCTTTGCTAGATAGCTCAAATCTTTAAACTTGCTCAAGATATACTCCAGGATATATGATATATACTCCATATTCAATTTGGCTTCCATGTAAATTTTCTCATTTTCGTTCTAATCGAAGATGGCTTTGAAACTACCAATATAAATTCGCGTTGAACTCGCCAATATAAATCCGCATTTATGCTACACAGATGTTTCGATTGATGAGTTGTTGCCGTATTCATCCTGATAAACAGTCAGTAACACTTGCTGGCAAAGTGCTTAAACGGTTTAGAGAAACAGGAAGCGTTCACGAACGATAGCGTAAAAAATAGTAACTGCTTTGGAAACATCTGATATGATATCTGATATATGATATACTCACACCTGCAAGATTGCCCAAAAAAAAGGTCTGTAAGAAGATTATCGAATGAGACTGGTGTCTCAAGAACGCCAACTCATCAAATTATTAGAAATCATCATTTTCATCCCTATAAAGTGCAGCTGGTCCAGACTCTGCAGGGTGATGAGGCTGGGGTATGGGATACAGTAAGTGGGAACACCCTGCATACATGTTCGAACCCTAATCAAGGCCCCGGTTGGAGTTGTTCATTTGATAAATCACGTTATTGTGATCTCTCTCTGTAGCGAGTAATTCTTGCTGTAGAGGGAGATTTAGCCTTTTACAGTGAAACCTCATTTCATCTAAATGATTGTATCAACCGTTGTAATCTGTTGTACTAGTCTGAAACCGCAAATTGGCTAGTTTCATGCCATTTTCAACCTGATCCATGAATTATCGTGGGGGGGGGGGGGGTTGTTGTTAAAGATTCGCTACTTGGAACAAAGTTCCAAGTAGCGAATTCTAAGTTCCAAGTAACAAGTAGCGAATAACAAAGTTCCAAGTAACAAGGTTCCAAGTAGCACGGGCTATGGTGAGCCCGTAGGGGTGGGGGTGATATGTAGTAGAGTATTATTTTAGACCTAAGCTTGCTTGCCCTGCCATTTATCTTTCTTTCTCTTTCCTTTTCTTTCTCTCTTCTCTCTTTTTTTCTGTTCATTGTCTTCTACGTTCCCTTCCTATCCTCTTCTTATTCCTATTACTCTCTCCTCATTCGGTGCTTAATAGGAGCTGTCTCGTATGGCCCAATAGGCCCTCTGCAGTTTGTTTTCCTTCTATTATCCCCTCTACTACACCTTAACTCCTCACCCCCCCCCCCCTCTATTGCCTATTTATTACCTGTCTCTACTTCCTCATCACAATCGACTTGAGAATGGTCCAGGACGGACCGAAACGTCGTCGTCCCTTCACCTTCTAGTGTGTGGTCTGGTCAACATACTTTAGCCACGTTATTGTGACTCATAGCTTGCATAGAGTATTGATTGTAGAGCATGCTTGATAGATTGAACTTCTAACATCCCATCAACAATCAACACCTTCCTGTATATCATGCTGCTATTGTATTGGAGAGCATAATTAATTGTGGAGATGAATCTGAAAATTTTTCAGGCGTATTCACTTGCTTTATTAAACAGGAGTTTATGTATGTAATCTATCAGATAGAATCATGTATGTAGAAGAGATCTGTCCCTGTTGTCTTCTACGATCTCTATTGCAGCATCCTTGGGAGATGTTCGGTTGGTCTGGCATCATCAGCATGTATTGATTTCTTTCACTCAACTCCAGGAGTTTCGTCAGTAGCGGCTGCCTCGTAGACTTCAGAGTTAGAGATTGTAAATATGACTGGTATAAACAAGTTTAGAAAATGCATCTTGGAGTGAGATCAAAGTCATTTAATGACCCCTTGAGCAGGTGTTCTACCATATCTTGAGGTTATCTTGAGGTTATCTTGATGATTTCGGGGCTTAGCGTCCTCGCGGCACGGTCCTCGACCATGCCTCCTTTTTGTTACACATCCCCAGGAAGCAACCCGTAGCAGCTGTCTAACTCCCAGGTACCTATTTACTGCTAGATGAACAGAGGCATCAGGGTGAAAGAAACTCTGCCCTTTTGTTTCCGCCTCCGCCGGGGATCGATCCCGGAACCTTAGGATTAGGAATCCCGAGCGCTGTCCACTCAGCCGTCAGGCCCCCCTTGTGTCAGCACACACCATGGTTGTAAATGTTATGTCAGCTTCAACTTCATAGATCGAGCGACGGTCTCGCTTCCTGCAGATCGGCGTTCAATCCCCGGCCGTCCACAAGTGGTTGAACACCATTCCTTTCCCCCCGACCCATCCCAAATCCTTATCCTGACCCCTTCCCAGTGCTATATAGTCGTAATGGCTTGGCGCTTTTCCCCCTGATAGTTCTCCTCACCCAGCTTCAACTTCATAATCTATAATCGGTATGGGATGTGAAATAGTTAAGGAAAGTCAATTTTTAAAGAGATTGACGTCAATGTGACGTCTGATTGACGTCAATGTGACGTCTGATTGACGTCAATGTGACGTCTGATTGACGTCTTGCATGAGTACCAGTTACATCATCTTGAATGTTTGCATCATAGTGCAACATTTCTCAAGGGCCTTCTTCATAGTGACTTACATTTTGTTGCGACTATCAATTCATATAACAAACTTGCCTTTGCAAGGAGCAGACTGAGGATATGTTAGCATATGTCTCCTGTTTCTCCTGATTGTCTTAGATTATTTTTATTATCTTTATTGACAAAATTAATTACAATTTTGCCTAATCTGAGGATTTGATAGTCTTATTAAAGTGAGGATAATGCTAGTATTCACTGTCACGCAGGACAGAGGGTCATACATAAGACAATAGGTCTAAACTGTAGGCTGAAACACATATATATCATTTCACATATCCATACATTAAAACATGATCTTAGATGAAATAATTGTCAACTGCTCTACTACTGACGCCTTTGCAATCGACTTCTCGTACTCCTTCACTCTCTTAAACATTCATTTACAACTGCGTCGTCATAAATATGCTTTGTGCCATGTTCCAGATCTTGAGTAATTGTCATTTTGGGCAGACTTTCAACAACTTTCAAATGGTAAAGAATCTTAAATTTTCAATTTGTATTTTCTTGACAATGCAGGCGATGAGTCACAATAACGTGGCTGAAGTATGTTGACCAGACCACACACTAGAAGGTGAAGGGACGACGACGTTTCGGTCCGTCCTGGACCATTCTCAAGTCGATTGTGAGAATCGACTTGAGAATTGACCTTAATGTTCCAAATTCGCTGACAGACGGAAAATTAAGCTTTGTCTTGTTTTGAAAGTCGTCTAATTAGCATTTATATTTTCTGCAATGTGTTAAACAGGTTAATCTACTATCTAAGTCTTTTTCAGTAGTCTAGATATTGATAAAAATTATTATATTTCGCACAGAAATGTTTATCTAAATATTTTTAGCAATTTTGATGACATTGTCTTAGCACAAACATTTAGAATTGGAATTAAGATATGATCAAACCACACAGTAATTAAGAATGAAATGAAGACGTTTCGGCCAGTTTTGGACACTTGTCAAGTGGAATAAGTTTCTTCATTTTCTGGCGTGTGTGATTGGCTCATCATATCTTCAGCCATGTTATTGTGACAGCATTTGGAAGGGGGATTACCAATGTAAGTAAATCCCCAATTATTCTCCTGCAACCATAAACAGAAGAAATACAATCAGTTATTGTTGCGCCACCATCAAGAGCTATTGTTTCCACCACTACAAGCACACCACACACCTGGCCTGGTTCACCACACACACACACACACACACACACACACACACACACACACACACACACATACATACATTTGGCCTAGTTCACCACACCACCACACACACACCTGGTTCACCACCACACCACTACACACACACACACCTGGCCTAGCTTAACACACCGCTACACACACACACCTGGCTCACCTTGATTCAAAGGTTGAAGACTGAAAAGGCCGGCGGCCCTATTCCTACCTAGAGCCAATCTAAAATAAACCTTATGAAACTCTTGAATGAACGAGCAATTAGGTTCATATTCATCTTGATCACTTAACTCTAGGCTGTTGAACCAGAGTTATGATGGGCTGATATTTTGTCGAATATTAAGAAGTGGTTTATGCAAATGGCCAGAAATCAGAGGCTCAAAGATTGCTTGTCCGGTCAAAATCATATTCTCTTTGTCTAAGGAAATAGATTCCTAGCCATCAACTATGATAGATGATCATAGAGAGGGAAGGATTATCAGGGAAAGCGCCAAGCCATTACGACTATATAGCACTGGGAAGGGGTCAGGATAAGGATTTGGGATGGGACGGGGGGAAAGGTATGGTGCACAACCACTTGTAGACGGTCGGGGATTGAACGCCGACCTGCATGAAGCTAAACAGACGCTCTACCGTCCAGCCCAAGTGGTTGGGTATGGTACATGAGGAATATTTGATGAGAAACAATTGATATTTTAGGTGCTTGAGTGAATGATCATTGGAAAAATTTTGATATTTCTCAATCTTGCGAGTGAGTGCAAGGAGCTGCTATCGATCGATAGCCTGCAATCGTGGCTAGTCTAGGAGTGAATAGTGGCTAGGATAGTAGCTAGGTAGTAGAGATATCAATGGAAAATAGTGGATAGTAGAGATATCATTGGGAAAAACGTGGATATCTCTCAACCTGGTGAGAGGGGTTGAGTGGCTTGGAGGAGGATAGTGGATAGTAGCTAGGATAGTGGGTAGGATAGTGATCTCATCCCCCCCACCTCTCCACTAGTGAGAGAGGGACCTGGTGGTTTCACCCCCTACCCCCCACCAGTTAGGGAGGGTCCTTATTCTCACACCCTCTTACTCTAGATAAGAAACTCAATCTACATCCATCTTCACTTATAACTGTCCCAGCCGACAGCCTGCTGGGATGGGTGTGTGGGGGTTCAGGCAAGATTCCTGCCAACAGTCTGCCGGATGCAGCCACCCATTTCAACTACAGCAATAAGCTACTCTGCTTGAATAACTGCAGTGTGTATTATACAATTGTTAATACAACAGGAGGCCGGCCATTTGAGCTAGAGAGACGGGAAGTCAATAAAATGCCATACTATCAGTATATTATCAATTTTATCATTAACATACGCAAGGCGTGTTATTAAAATAGAAAACTCAGATGTGGGGTTTTAGGTGAAGGTGATTTTGAAGTTTTATGAGGAAGGGGCCTCGTAGCCTGGTGGATAGCGCGCAGGACTCCTAATTCTGTGGCGCGGGTTCGATTCCCGCACGAGGCAGAAACAAATGGGCAAAGTTTCTTTCACCCTGAATGCCCCTGTTACCTAGCAGTAAATAGGTACCTGGGAGTTAGTCAGCTGTCACGGGCTGCTTCCTGGGGGTGGAGGCCTGGTCGAGGACCGGGCCGCGGGGACACTAAAGCCCCGAAATCATCTCAAGATAACCTCTTCTCAAGAAGAAAGGGGGCATACATGAATTTGGGAAAGGAGGAGTATATGGGATGGGCTTTTATTGTTCATCAAAAATATATATGTAGAAGATCCACAAGGTCTTCTCTGAATACTCTTTATTTTCTTCTCCGAGGTTTCTCTGGTGCACTTCTCAGCCTACTATGCAAGGCCTGATTTGCATAATAGGGCGAGTGATTTTCTATATTTTCACAAAATTGTTTCCAATTGGTCTATTTGAAATAATATTATATTAAGAACATAAATTATTGACTTAGTTATGTTAGTTTAAGATAGGTTAGGTTTAGTATATATCTTAGTTAGTTTTGACTTATATTAAAAAAAATGTGCTCATACATAAAGAATTGTATAGTTTTATCAATTCATAAGAGAAAAATTCGAAAAAATATATAAATTCAGAAAAACCTGGCTTATTAGGCAAATCGGGCCTTGCATAGTAGGCCGAGAAGTGCGTTCTGGCTACTAGGTACAACATACACTATATATATATATATATATATATATATATATATATATATATATATATATATATATATATATATATATATATATATATATATATTTTTTTCATTGAATATGACCGCATATTCTGTATTTATTATTTTCTGGTTTAGGGCTTCTATCCCTCTAACTATTTTCTTAGCATCAGGGCTTAATTGGAATAGGAGTTCTCCAAAACTCATTTTCGTACTTTTAAGGTGAAGAAAAGAAGTGATTTACTATAGAGTGTATTACACTTATTTGTATAATTTGCACGACGTTTCGAACCTCCATGGTTCATTCTCAAGTGAACAGATCTTACAATACTAGTTGATTTTATACCCGCATTAGGTCAGGTGATAATACAATGAAGGTGAAAAACATGGGGGGATACATAAGGGATAAACATAGGGGCTGCAGAAGGCTTATTGGCCCATACGAGGCATCTCCTATCTAAACACAAAGATTAATCCAGTGTAATTGGCCTGTTATGTTGGACATTGTCTTCTGTGTTGGCATCGATATGTTCTTGTCTTGTCCTTACTAGGACAAGACAAGAACATATCGATGCCAACACAGAAGACAATGTCCAACATAACAGGCCAATTACACTGGATTAATCTTTGTGTTTAGATAGGAGATGCCTCGTATGGGCCAATAAGCCTTCTGCAGCCCCTATGTTTATCCCTTATGTATCCCCCCATGTTTTTCACCTTCATTGTATTATCACCTGACCTAATGCGGGTATAAAATCAACTAGTATTGTAAGATCTGTTCACTTGAGAATGAACCATGGAGGTTCGAAACGTCGTGCAAATTATACAAATAAGTGTAATACACTCTATAGTAAATCACTTCTTTTCTTCACCTTAAAAGTACGAAAATGAGTTTTGGAGAACTCCTATTCCAATTAAGCCCTGATGCTAAGAAAATAGTTAGAGGGATAGAAGCCCTAAACCAGAAAATAATAAATACAGAATATGCGGTCATATTCAATGAAACATGTTTGAAAGAAAACCTGCTGCCAGTATACACCAATATATATATATATATATATATATATATATATATATATATATATATATATATATATATATATATATATATATAACGATTCAAGAACAGGACTGAACACACATGCATTAATGTGTATCCTACTTTAACAGTAAAAGGCTTTGCGTAGCTGTGAGAATACTTAGCCACCTGGGTACAAGTAGTAAGATTAAATTCACCTAAATACCTAAACAAACCTTGCAATTTGCAACAAAATAGACATGACATTATGTCTATCCTGCCTGTATTTTTAGCTGCGACAAGGCCCACCATGTTCATAAGAGAGACAACAGATTTATCTCTCTAGTTGTCTGTAAATTCCTGTTTAAGGCAGGATAGAAGCTTGGATAAGAGGACGGGATAGGAGCTGGGATAGTCTCTTGGACCACCAGGTTGGTGCTGCTTCTGAATTAGGGAGGTTTACCTGGCGAAGCGTAAAATTGAAAGGTTGGAAGGTAAACCGGTTATGGCAGGTGTGGAAGATGGACCTTGTGGAGCAGGTGTGGAAGATGGGACCTATTGTAGCAGGGGTGGAAGATGAACCTATTGTAGGTGTGGAAGATGGACTTATTGTAGCAGGGGTGGGAGATGGGACCTATTGTAGCAGGGGTGGAAGATGGGACCTATTGTAGCAGGGGTGGAAGATGGGACCTATTGTAGCAGGGGGTGGAAGATGGACCTATTGTAGCAGGGGTGGGAGATGGACCTATTTTAGCAGGGATGGAAGATGGGACCTATTGTAGCAGGTGTGGAAGATGGGACCTATTGTAGCAGGAATGGAAGATGGACCTATTGTAGCAAGGGTGGAAGATGGATCTATTGTAGCAGGGGTGGAAGATGGACTTATTGTAGGTGTGGAAGATGGACCTATTGTAGCAGGTGTGGAAGATAGGACCTATTGTAGCAGGTGTGGGAGATGGACCTATTTTAGCAGGGTTGAAAGATGGACCTATTGCAGCAGGTGTGGAAGATGTGACCTATTGCAGCAGGTGTGGAAGATGAGACCTATTGTAGCAGGGGTGGGAGATGGACCTATTGTAGCAGGGGTGGAAGATGGGACCTATTGCAGCAGGTGTGGAAGATGGACTTATTGTAGGTGTGGAAGATGGACCTATTGTAGCAGGGGTGGGAGATGGGACCTATTGTAGCAGGTGTGGGAGATGGACCTATTTTAGCAGGGATGGAAGATGGAACCTATTGTAGCAGGGTTGGAAGATGGACCTATTTTAGCAGGGTTGGAAGATGGACCTATTTTAGCAGGGTTGGAAGATGGACCTATTTTAGCAGGGTTGGAAGATGGACCTATTTTAGCAGGGGTGGAAGATGGACCTATTTTAGCAGGGGTGGAAGATGGACCTATTTTAGCAGGGGTGGAAGATGGACCTATTTTAGCAGGGTTGGAAGATGGACCTATTTTTAGCAGGGTTGGAAGTTGGACCTATTTTAGCAGGGGTGGAAGATAGACCTATTTTAGCAGGGTTGGAAGGACCTATTTTAGCAGGGTTGGAAGATGGACCTATTTTAGCAGAGTTAGAAGATGGACCTATTGTAGCAGGTGTGGAAGATGGGACCTATTGTAGCAGGTGTGGAAGATGGGACCTATTGTAGCAGGGGTGGGAGATGGACCTATTGTAGCAGGTGTGGAAGATGGGACCTATTGTAGCAGGGATGGAAGATGGACCTATTTTAGCAGGGATGGAAGATGGACCTATTTTAGCAGGGGTGGAAGATGGACCTATTGTAGCAGGGGTGGAAGATGGACCTATTGTAGCAGGGGTGGAAGATGAGACCTATTGTAGCAGGGGTGGAAGATGGACCTATTATAGCAGGGGTGGGAGATGGACCTATTGTAGCAGGTGTGGAAGATGGACGTATTGTAGCAGGTGTGGAAGATGGGACCTATTGTAGCAGGTGTGGAAGATGAACCTATTGCAGCAGATGTGGAAGATGAACCTATTGTAGCAGGTGTGGAAGATGGGACCTATTGTAGCAGGTGTGGAGGGCACTCCTGCTTCATGGTTGTAGTATTGCTTTGTATATTTGGAGGAAAAGGGAATCCAGGATTTCTCTAAGGTGAAGTTGATGTAGGATGGAATGTGGTTGCTAGCAGGTGGGGGGGGGTGGGAGGATTGTGGTTGCGAGAGGGGGGTGTGGGGGTTGCGGGGGTTGCGAGAGGGGGGGGGTTGTGGGGGTGTCAGAGGATGATGGATGGTTATCAGTTTGATAGTGAGGATAGTAAGGGGCTGTCAGAAACATCTTGAAGGATAGAAGTAATGAGATTAGAAATGGATATTGAATACCATTCTTTAAGACACCCTGCTGGTCTTATTGGATATGATTGAATGAATAGTTATCATGTTGATGATATCTGGTTATCTTTCTCTACTCATCATGCCCATTGTCTTCACACTATCAACAGTATCAGCTGGACTGCTCTCTCTCTCTCTCTCTCTCCTCTCTCTCTCTCTCTCTCTCTCTCTCTCTCTCTCTCTCTCTCTCTCTCTCTCTCTCTCTCTCTCTCTCTCTCTCTCTCTCTCTCTCTCTCTCTTTTTTTTTTATCGTCTTTATCCTTAAATTGCAATCACCCTCCTTCAATCACCATCTTTCGTCTGCCTATCTCGACCACTATCATTCAGATGCCTATGTTTCACCATCCTATCACTATTCTCATTCACTGCTCTCAATACCATTGTCACAATCAACATTTCACCATCGCTGGCTAAACAGGTTATTGATTTACCATATATTGCCTTCAGTTTCACTATCCACGTGATTCATTATCGTCACTACTTGTCACTGTTATCGTCATCCATCACCATCCTCACTGCTATCGTAGTCTCCTGCACTGTGGTTCACTATTAATATTCGCAGTTTCCTCTTGCTATAATCACCATAATTCTCTCTCCTCACTATCATTATAACCACCACCTGTCACAATCATCACCATCATTGTCTCCCCTCACTATCAATACAATCTTTACCCTCTCACAACTATCAAAAACCCTCAATGCTTCTCATCACCAGATTCACCATCACTCAACAATTATCACATAACAGGAACACTATCTTCACCCCGATAGCATCATCATATGTTCACTATCTTCAGCACCATCATTATCAGCCTCCCTCACCGTCGAGTTCCGCACCATTGAACTGTAACGTCATTTAGAGGTGACCTCTAATGGCTCAGGTGGGGGATAATTTCTCCAGCATCCCACCGGAAGTCATCTTGTCGAGACGCCCTGTGAAAAGGGATGCTCCTGTCTCATCTCCCCCACCCCATCTGTTCCCCCAGCCTCCCTCTGTCTCCTTGGGATTCTTCTGTCCTATTTCTCTCCCATTTGCATTCGTTTATTTTTCTTTGCTACCTTTTCATTTATCGTTCTTGTCTCTTTCCAAACTTAATGCCTTTCGTCGATTTTGTATCATATACATTCTTTGTTGCTCTCTGTCTCTCTGCCTGTCTCTCTCTCTGTCTCTCTCTGTCTCTCTGTCTCTCTGCTTGTCTCTCTCTCTGTCTCTCTCTGTCTCTGTCTCTCTCTCTCTGTCTCTCTCTCTGTCTCTGTCTCTCTGTCTCTCTCTCTGTCTCTCTCTCTGTCTCTCTCTCTGTCTCTCTCTCTGTCTCTGTCTCTCTCTCTGTCTCTCTCTCTCTGTCTCTCTCTGTCTGTCTCTCTCTGTGTCTCTCTCTGTCTCTCTCTCTGTCTGTCTCTCTCTCTCTCTCTCTCTCTCTCTCTCTCTCTCTCTCTCTCTCTCTCTCTCTCTCTCTCAGAGCTTTCAACTTTTGCTTTATTGTATGAAAGGAGCTTATATAATGGTATTTGCTACATACTTTACATTTAAGATTATCTCTAAATCAAAAGTTATTTGATTTTGAGATCAATTTTTGCAAGCTTTTTGAATAATATTTTTCCAAGTAAGATTGATAATTTTTAGGGGATTTTTTTAATTACTAAATTGTCAAGAATTATTAATTGTCTAGAAATCCTAAATATATTCGTTGTATTAAACCTTTCTTGATAATAGTCTGAGATTAACATTAATTACAGATTAACAGATGTAAATCATGAAGATCTTTTACTGCTTGATATCAGATCTGATGTTGTCTCCGATCTACAACATTGGAAACATCTTGAGGATGTCTTAAACATCAACTCTGTGAGCATATGAATATCTCTTGTTTTAACATAAATTGCAGATGGGTATGTGCCCAACATGGGTGGGTCGAAGCAACAAATGGAGACATCTGTGGATGTCTTAAACATCGCCAATGTGAGCATATGAATATCTCTTGTTTTAACGTAAATTGCAGATGGGTATGTGCCCAACATGGGTGGGTCGAAGCAACAAATGGAGACATCTGTGGATGTCTTAAACATCAACTCTGTGAACATATGAATATCTCTTGTTTTAACGTAAATTGCAGATGGGTATGTGCCCAACATGGGTGGGTCGAAGCAACAAATGGAGACATCTGTGGATGTCTTAAACATCGCCAATGTGAGCATATGAATATCTCTTGTTTTAACATAAATTGCAGTTGGGTATGTGCCCAACATGGGTGGGTCGAAGCAACAAATAAACAGACATACACACACACATACACATTCAAAAATATATACACAGAGAAAGTGACAGACAGGAAGTCAGTGTGTGTATGCATGTGTATGCGTGTATAATATGCACATACACACTAGAGGTGGTGCCCAGATCACTCCCATAAAGCTGTACCGTTTAGGCACTGGGCTCACATTTTAAGCGGAAAGGTGTATAACTTACAGTATTGACTATTGTATTAACTTAGAATCCGTAAACAGTAAGTTAAAAAACTTATTTGTTGAAATCATGTAAAAGACATAAATTAATAAAGACATTACAATGGCGAGAAATATCAATTGAGACAATACGCTGGCACAGTGAGCGTGTCTCGTGTTTACTAGGACGTTGGTTCGAATCCCAAAAAGTATTCCAACTAATTTTCTCTTTAATATAAATTAAGACATAATAATTGTTTCATCATCAGCGTCGTTGCCTTATCCACATTTTGTATATCAAAATTATCTTAAAATTATCATGTGGGAGATGATAATTGTCCTTATCCTTATTCATGAAATAATAAATCCTTATCCTTATTCATGAAATAATAAATCCTTATCCTTATTCATGAAATAATAAATTCTTTTGTACCGTTACTAATATATAAACACCATCAGTTCAGTAGACTGAACTGATAATGCATGGTTCAGTTTTAGACTGAATACATGGGGTCAATTTTAGACCGAATGCATGGGTCAGTTTTAGACTGAATACATGGGGTCAGTTTTAGACCGAATGCATGAATCAGTTTTAGACTGAATGCATGAATCAGTTTTAGACTGAATGCATGAATCAGTGTTAGACTGAATGCATGAATCAGTTTTAGACTAAATGCATGAATCAGTTTTAGACTGAATACATGGGGTCAGTTTTAGACCGAATGCATGAGTCAGTTTTAGACTGAAAATGTAATTTTTATGGGATTGGTAATTTTATCAATATGGAAATTGATAATTTTACTTCACGATCCCTATTTAAAATGATAGGAATTCTTCGCTATTATCTAGGTAAATAGGTCCCTCCACGCTCCTATCATCTGGTTAGAGACTGTTGACCAGACCACACACTAGAAAGGTGAAGGGACGACGACGTTTCGGTCCGTCCTGGACCATTCTCAAGTCGATTGTTAGAGACTGGTTAGAGACTGTTCTTATTTTTATCTGGCTAGACAAGATCCTTGATGCTCATGTCATCTGGTTAAAGATGGTTGATAAAGATTAAGCCACCCAAAAAGTGGCACGGGCATGAATAGCCCGTAAGGTTAGAGAAGACTATCCACGCTCCTTAAATAGCTAAATAGGACCCCATTCGCATGATCAATAGATAGACAGGACCCTCATTCTTATGATCAGATAGAAAGGACTTCTCTCATGATCATCTGAATAGACAGGATCACCCACTCCCCTAATCTTCAGAACAGACAAGTCCCTCATCCGTCTAGACAGGACCCTCCTTGCTCACTGTCTGTCTTGACAGGGCCCCCCACGTTCCTCATTACCTGTCACGACAGAACCCCTGAAGCTTCTCATTATCTGGGACGACAGGAACCCCTTCACGATCCCTCACGATCTATGATCAACATTTAAGAAAGGAGTTTAATGGTGACACAAAAGTTAACAGAAATTTATGCCTTTCAACGCCAACAAAAATGTATTTTAAGAGTTGTGCCAACTCGTAAATGATTAAAGATTATGTGATCACATCTGTGATCATGCTGTGATCACAGATGTGATGCTGGGATCACGTATATGGAGTGAGGAATAGTGAGCATCTGCAAGTTATTCACTGGAAAAGTTTAGTGTATACGTTGATATGTATAGTGTATTGTTTTCATCTCGTCCCAAGAAGGCGTAGGATGCTTCTCTAGACGGAGGCTGCATCTTGCCAGGGATAAGTTGATTGGTTGCATCTCACCATGAGAGGACAGGGGGGGGGGTCTGTTGCATCATACTGTGGGGGAGGTTGAAACAGAATACATTTTCCTTTCTACGATTTCCAGGAACACGAGTTAAGAAGGAAGGTATTGGGCAGCATTTCCACCCACACTACCACCAAACTAGCTCATGGTTTCAGGCGATTTGTCACAATAACGTGGCTGAAGTATGTTGACCAGACCACACACTAGAAAATGAAGGGACGACGACGTTTCGGTCCGTCCTGGACCATTCTCAAGTCGATTGTGACTTGAGAATAGTCCAGGACGGACCGAAACGTCGTCGTCCCTTCACCTTCTAGTGTGTGGTTTGGTCAACATTATTCACGGTTGACCCAACAAGCATAGTCAACCATGGGCCACAGGGAATGATGATTACTTGGGTTGAATAATTCCATTTCATTTCAAAGGAATAGTGGGCAATAAATCCCTTGAATCAGTGTCATTTCCTGCAGAGAGTATCACTTTGTTTTCTTTGAAGGGAAATTCTTATCTTTGGCATCAGCATTTGAGATATAAAGGCGGAAAAATAGATTCCATTCACTTAAAGGATCCGTGACAAGTAAATGAGTTCCGTGAAATGTGGATCCGCTGCTAATTTCATGATTTCCTGCAATTCTCCAGTCACTGAGAATACCGTGATTTGTAAGTTGGTTTTTCCTCCTGGTTTTCAGGAGGAAGACCCAAGCAAGTGGTGTATAGGAGATAGTGCAGACACAACTACTGGGGCCAGATTCACGAAGCAGTTACGCAAGCACTTACGAACCTGGGGCTAGATTCACGAAGCAGTTACACAAGCACTTACGAACCTGGGGCTAGATTCACGAAGCAGTTACACAAGCACTTACGAACCTGGGGCTAGATTCACGAGGCAGTTCCACAAGCACTTACGAACCTGGGGCCAGATTCACGAAGCAGTTACACAAGCACTTACGAACCTGGGGCTAGATTCACGAAGCAGTTACACAAGCACTTACGAACCTGGGGCCAGATTCACGAAGCAGTTACGCAAGCACTTACGAACCTTGGGCTAGATTCACGAGGCAGTTACACAAGCACTTACGAACCTGGGGCCAGATTCACGAAACAGTTACACAAGCACTTACGAACCTGGGGCTAGATTCACGAGGCAGTTACACAAGCACTTACGAACCTGGGGCCAGATTCACGAAACAGTTACACAAGCACTTACGAACCTGGGGCCAGATTCACGAAGCAGTTACGCAAGCACTTACGAACGTGTACATCTTTCCTCAATCTTTGACGGCTTTGGTTACATTTATTAAACAGTTTACAACCATGAAAACTTGCCAATCAACTGTTGTTATTGTTATAAACAGCCTTCTGGTGGTTCGGAGCTCGAAAGGCTGGAAACTGATTATTATTATTTAACTGCCCTTGTCCTGGGCTGTAATTATGGGGGGTAATTTTCCTTCCTGTGAGCTGACGTCAAGTAAATCTGAATCAAATCTAAGGAAATGTCGAATGATTTCTCTGGTAAGAGAGTCGTAGCATCTTGCAGAGGGTATCCACTCATCCCTCTCAATGTTTGCTGATGATACAAAACTTGTAAGAATGATTAAGACAGAAAAAGATATAGACTGATCACCAGACCACACACTAGAATGTGAAGGTCCGTCCTGAACCATTCTCAAGTCGATTGTGATCACAATCGACTTGAGAATGGTCCAGGACGGACCGAAACGTCGTCGTCCCTTCACCTTCTAGTGTGTGGTCTGGTCATCATACTTTAGCCACGTTATTGTGACTCATCGCCTGCAAGATATAGACTGCAAAATGGTCTGAAAACACTGAACGAGTGGACCAACTAAATGGCTACTAGAGTTGAACTCGAGGAAGTGTAAAATATGTGTTGAGAGCGTGAAGCCGGACACAAGATAGCAACTTTTCGGAGTTGATATCACATTGGACCTGTCTCCAGAAGTCCACACCAGAAGATATCATCTACAATATATGCTAGGTTGGCTAACATAAGGTCTGCCTTTGGAAATTTGTGTAGGGAATCATTCGGGATCATCTTCACCACATATGTCAGCCCAATCATGTAGTATGCAGCGTTGAGTCCATGTCTAATCAAACGAGAGACAATGCTGTGGCATCTCGGAGGTATGCCACTACACTACTGGTCCCTGAGCCGAAAGGTATGAGTTACGAGGAAAATTTTGTTGGTAATTATTATCAAGCCAGGGGCCTGGCAGCTGAGTGGACAGCGCTCAGGATTTGTAGTCCTGAGGTTCCGGTTTCGATCCCCCGGTGGAGGCGGAAACAAATGGACAGTTTCTATCACCCTGATGCCCCTGTTTACCTAGCAGTAAATAGGTACCTGGAAGTTATATCTGCTACGTGTTGCTCCCTGGGGCGTGTAACAAAAAATGAGGCCTAGTCGAGGACCGGGCCGCAGGGATGCTAAGCCCCGAAATCATCTCAAGATAACCTCAATATAAGTCTGTCATCATGTACACTGTCACTTCAAGAATTAAAAACAAATCTTGTAGATGAATGACAAATAACACAATATAATTCAATAAAAATAGAATCTCTGCATTGTTGCAGTGCAAAAATATGCCATTCCAGCTTGCAGATTAAATATCAACTTTAAAATATGTTGTGTAAGCAACAAAAGTTCGATAGTTAACCCATCCACTAACACAATCTTACACTATATAAGGCAGATGTAATTTGCATATCACGTTAATAGATGTATTGTTTGCGTGTAAAAATAATAACGTATCATATATAAACTCAATTTTTATTATCATAATTAATGTCATACGTAGTTTTATGACTTGTTCCCAACACAAGATTGCAAGAGAATGACTGGGCCTCTTCTGCATTTTTTTCAATAGTTACCTTGTTAGGTCGAAAGGTTAACCTGTTTACCAAGAGTCAATAATGAAATTTTGGATTCCCAGTTACCTGTTTACTCTAGCAATACGGGGTTGATTAGTTTGTGCACAGGTTCTTGAGGTTATCTTGAGATATCTTGAGGTTATCATGAGATTACCTTGAGGTTATCTTGTGATATCTTGACGTTATCTTGAGATGATTTCGGGGCTTTTTTTTTTAGTGTCCCCGCGGCCCGGTCCTCGACCAGGCCTCCACCCCCAGGAAGCAGCCCGTGACAACTGACTAACACCCAGGTACCTATTTACTGCTAGGTAACAGGGACATAGGGTGAAAGATACTCTGCCCATTGTTTCTCGCCGGCGCCTGGGATGGAACCCAGGACCACAGGATCACAAGTCCAGCGTGCTGTCCGCTCGGCCGACCGGCTCCTATCTTCACTTCCTAGTAACTATTGGATAACTAAATAGCTAGTTAAGTGTTAGTTATATTCCAGATATTATCTGGCATTTACTTGTATGTAATCACGACGACTTTTTGTTATTTACTCTAATCATGTTAAGTCATTGACTTTACAAAGCTGTTGATTTCAACTCGTTCTGGTAACTCCTGCGACGGCGCTGGAACACAGCGTATTGGCGTTCGTCTTTCCATTGGAATCTTCCAGCGTCTTGGAGAAAGGGGACCTGCTGCATGGGTAACAACTTCTCCATATCTACCTACCTTGGCTTTGCGCCCTGGAGAGGCCACTCCAGACCGACAATCAGAGCGCAACATACAATCTCCTGAGACTGCAGGATGCCTACTGATAATGAGTATTTAGCTAATAAATAAATGTATGAAGGTGACGAATGACTAGTCAGTGTTTAAGATGGCAACAGTTGAGTGCCTTCTAAGAAGCTGACAAGAAATAAGCTCTAGCAGAATGGGTACTAGACGTAACAACGGCACTAGCCACAACAGGGGTACTCTGTAGTCTTAAATACAGCTTCCACTGAAATCCTCACAGCAATCGCTGACTCGGTACCCGCCAAACACACACCGAAACTACGACGTTGGTACAACGTTCGAACAAGTTTCAACAACACCTAACCAGTTATAACAACCAATATAGCACGTTGTAACAACGTTCTAATACGTCATAAACACGTTAAGCCAAGATGTAACAACTTTATTACAAGTTGTAACAAGCGGAAAATAGAGACAGTTTCGGTTTGTGTTTCCAGGGTAACTACAGCAATGGAAAATAAAATAAGAACTAGTTAGACCATGACGTCAATCGTAATTGACCAGTTAGCAGGCATCAACAATGATCTATAGCTCACCATCACTATAACTCACTATCACTCAACCCACCACCAGGATAAATTGAAATTGTTAGAGTAATGTGAGCATGAGTACATACAGTGGACTCAAAGATAGTTGTAGCGGTGATTTACAACCCTCTCATGAAACAGAAGACCAGGAAAAAAAATGATACACTAAGATTTCCTTAAAGATAAAGAAAAAAACAGCTACAGTGGCAAGGGGGGCGGGAATTATCAGGGAGAAAGCGCCAAGCCATTACGACTATATAGCACTTGGAAGGGGTCAGGAATAGGGGTTTGGGATGAGACGGGGGGAAGGAATGGTGCCCAGCCACTTGAGCGGTCGGGGATTGAACGCCGATCTGCGTGATGCGAGACCGTCGCTCTACCGTCCAGCCCAAGTGGTTGGACTTTTTTTTCAGGGGGGGGGGGCGGGAACTAGGATTCTAATACAGTACTTGAAGATTTCAATCCCAGAGAAATAGACTGGAGTAAATATCTTCAAGAGACGATGAGACATGGAGAGAAAAACTGGTGGACACAGTGGACAAGAACTTCCTGAAACAGCATTCCACATAAAACACTGTCTCCTCTACCTCAACACAGAGCAGGTGTTCCTAGAGTAAAAACAGTCCCCACAGCGCCTCCGTCTAATGCCAAAAACCAGAGTATTCATTTATCCAAGTTTCAGTAGGGGTTACATGCCTACCCCCAAAAGGTATTTGGCGACTCGAGAAGAAACCCCAAATTGGTAACCTTGTTTGATATGATTTGTTGCAAGTATTGGGTGAGAAAGTTCAAGTACCTTGATGGCTTGTGACCTGACCTTTGTTTCTGGTGAAGATGTGGCCGGGTAAGACGTCCAGTCCGGATTAAGAAAGCGGCTTTCGCAGGGATTTCCGGCTATATCCCACTCCGGATAAGGGAACTTTGGGTAGTGTGTCTTCTGTGTTTCAGATCATGTTGTGGTCGTGGCTCCGAAAAAAGGGATTGTGCATCATACGATACATCAATACTATCATTATCAATACCTTCTTCACCACAGTCAACACATCATTACTACCACCACCACCATCGCTACCACCACCACTACCACCACCACTACCACCACCACCACCACCACTACCACCACCACCACCACCACCACCACCACTACCACCACCACTACCACCACCACTACCACCACCACCACACCCACCACCACTACCACCACCACCACACCCACCACCACACCCACCACCACTACCACCACCACACCCACCACCACTACCACCACCACACCCACCACCACTACCACCACCACTACCACCACCACTACCACCACCACTACCACCACCACCATCACTACCACACCCACTACCACCACCACTACCACCACCACACCCACACCCACCACCACCACCACCACCACAACCACCACACCGACACCCACCACCACACCCACCACCACACCCACCACCACCACCACCACCACCAGCACAACCCCCCCCCCCCCCACCACCACCAACATAGCACAGTGTGCTGATAGAAGAGTTTCACTGCCAAGTCACTGTGATTAAGATGATGAAGAGATAATTAAGTGATAATTGTTGCTAATTTGCAATTTATTACTTAATCTGCAAGCATTCTATTGCTGTAAATAAAGAAATGCACTTGACACTTACAATTAACAGTAAATGTCTTTCAATAATATTATTTTGACTACATTATTGTAGTCTACACAAGAACAGGTTAAGAGGTAGTGGATGTATTCTTCCTTATGGTTCTTGGTCATTCATTCATGTCTTAGAGAATACTAAAGCAACAAGAATGGTCTTTAATATGCCACGAACAAGGCGAAGCATTTGTTAGGGGTCTTTAAAGAATGTAAACTTTAAAGCATGTAAACTTTAAAGCATGTAAACTTTAAAGAATGTAAACTTTAAAGAATGTAAACTTTAAAGCATGTAAACTTTAAAGAATGCAAACTTTAAAGAATGCAAACTTTAAAGAATGTAAACTTTAAAGAATGTAAACTTTAAAGAATGTAAACTTTAAAGAATGTAAACTTTAAAGAATGTAAACTTTAAAGAATGTAAACTTTAAAGAATGTAAACTTTAAAGAATGTAAACTTTAAAGAATGTAAACTTTAAAGAATGTAAACTTTAAAGAATGTAAACTTTAAAGAATGGTTAAGTAAAGTGCCAGAATTGTGGAGGGTTGTTAACGTGGTACATATTTCTAAGACTTAGAGCACTTAAGTGCTCTAAGTCTTGACACTTAGAGCACTTAAGTGCTCTAAGTCTAAGATTGACACAATTGTGTCAATCTGCTAATTGCTTAACATCTATTAAAGTAAAATTACTTAAATATTGCAAAAAAAAACATTAGTTTACATCTTGAAACATATTACGTTGCCAATCCCTTATCAATATATATCATTAAGAACTGCTTGTCTTTAAAACCATTTTCATTCTTTTACAGTACATTTCAATATGTCAATATATTATATATTTCAATATAGCCTGTGTAAATTATTGCATTTTTTCAGTCATTTTCCTGAAATAAGAGTATTAATTGCAACTATTTTCTCATACGAACCAAAATTATTTTATTTGGATTTTTAGAAGGTCATGTTTGTATTATTAAATTAATCTAAATGGCATTGTTTAATCCGAAATGTAACTAATAACCTAATTTAACTATCAAATAAATCCTAAGCCTAATATTATTTTACCTTGAGGTGTTTCCGGGGCTTAGCGTCCCCGCGGCCCGGTCGTTGACCAGGCCTCCTGGTTGCTGGACTGGTCAACCAGGCTGTATGACGCGGCTGCTCGCAGCCTGACGTATGAATCTCAGCCTGGTTGATCTGGTATTCTTTGGAGGTGTTTATCCAGTTCTCTTGAACACTGTGAGAGGTCGACTGGGAGCGGAAACGGACCTAATATAGTTTTTTCTCAGAGGCAATCAAATTAACAGTTCAAAACGGGAATTTATGCAGTCCAACAGTACACATTGGTTCGCTAAACCACATAGGTACTACAAGAACCATCATTTTAGGATTAGTTGCAACATTGCATACCTTGGCCTTAGATTTTAGGGCTTAGTTACTTAAAATAAGGCAGAGGTCTGACTTAAATATACTGAAGAACTACTTTTTTTAGTACCTGGCCCGAGTCCGGACAGAGAAGAGAGTTATAAATAATTCGAACAGTTCAATGTTTGATTCCGTTTTTGAATGAAAATGCAATTGGAACACACATGGCTTGAATTGAACTCGTAGATTCACGAGTGCATATTAAGTTTATTTTCTTCATGGAAATGCTGCTAATGACTCGACCGGCAAGCGGAAACCAGTTTCAGGCGTCGGAAACCAGTTTCAGGCGTCGGAAACCAGTTTCAGGCGTCGGAAACCAGTTTCAGGCGTCGGAAACCAGTTTCAGGCGTCCGACATAAAGTGTCTTGATGTTGTCAAGAATTGACAACGATCGTATTGACAGTGGTGTTGGGGGGGGAAGGGGGCGGGCAGTCAGTCCCCTGCGTGGGGGGAACCCACAGCTAGTTTAGTCTTTTTTTCCGTTCGGTCCATGAACAGTGTTTATGCAAATAGGTTATATGTTGGAATTCGTCAGGAATGATCTTGATGCTGGGATTGCATTGGCTTTCCAATGATTAGTTCCAGAGTGAGGCTAGAATCGGATGCCTCGTTTGAGTGACCAAGGTGTTTGGATTGACACACACACACACACACTGACTCCATACACAGTTTTAAATGTAGATATGATAGAGCCCAGTAGGCTCAGGAATCTGTACACCAGTTGATTGACAGTTGAGAGGCGGGACCAAAGAGCCAAAGCTCAACCCCCGCAAGCACAAATAGGTGAGTACAAATAGGTGAGTACACACACACACACACACCACACACACACACACACACACACAGATCACACTAACGTGATGCATCAAATGAACAAATCCACAAGGGCCGTGACGAGGATTCGAACCTGCGTCCGGGAGCATCCCAGACACTGCCTTAATCGACTGAGCTATATTGTTCATTTGAGTTGATTTCATTTGGGTTTATAGGTGTTTGGGTGGATTTCTTCCACCAGCTCATCGTATGTAGCGAGGTGAGAACAATCAGACTAGCGAAGCACTCTTAAAGAACGAGATTATACCATAGTAGTCTCGTCTGATGAGAATGTTTCAATTGGAAGTCTTTTAGAGAGATCGTGAGATCAGAGTCTAGTATGAACTTTAGCAAGAAGACTTAAATGCTGAATTTGGTGATTTATCTTCCGAAGTCACCATTCAGTGGGGTTCAATCTGAGAGGATTAGGACCTGTCCAAGGATCAGTTAAAAGAAAAAACTATTCGCAAGAACTCTCTTACTCGATGTTTTTTTTGGGTTGAAAGAGACAATTTTACACTTGAAGGAGCTTAGGGAGACCACTAATCTATCTTGCTCGTGGATTTTCTAATGTTCTTCAAGGAAGATTATAGCGTGCCAGTTAGAATATTGTCAACTAAATAGCATATGAGTTCACCGAACAGAATTTCGATAGCCTTCTTCATGATAAAGAAGAGAGGAACAAGTGGATGATCCTGTATGGAACCTTCGAACGAGTCAATTCCATGTTAAATGAAGAAATCTCCGTGGTGTAGTGGTAAGACACTCGCCTGGCGTTCCGCGAGCGCTATGTCATGGGTTCGTATCCTGGCCGGGGAGGATTTACTGGGCGCAATTCCTTAACTGTAGCCTCTGTTTAACTCAACAGTAAAATGTGTACTTGGATGAAAAAAATATTTGTAGATCTAATATAGGTAGAGCTCTTTTCTGTATGGTCCTCGTAGCCTGGTGGATAGCGCGCAGGACTCGTAATTCTGTGGCGCGGGTTCGATTCCCGCACGAGGCAGAAACAAATGGGCAAAGTTTCTTTCACCCTGAATGCCCCTGTTACCTAGCAGTAAATAGGTACCTGGGAGTTAGTCAGCTGTCACGGGCTGCTTCCTGGGGGTGGAGGTCTGGTCCAGGACCGGGCCGCGGGGACACTAAAGCCCCGAAATCATCTCAAGATAACCTCAAGATATGGTCTAGAAATGAACACTTGTGCGGTGGTGCAAGCCAACCTGTCTTCTTAAAGATAACGTCGCTTTTGGCCGTATGGCCGAAAGTGGACGTAAATTGAAAATTATATTTTGCGGATTTCGGATGAGCTAGGTTGCATTATATAGAAAAAAAAATTTTGCCCGAGGGGGACACTTGGAGATTCTTTTTGAAAATAATCCATTTTCAGATATTCTTTTTGAAAATAATCCATTTTCAGATATTCTTTTTGAAAATAATCCATTTTCAGATATTATTTTTGAAAATAATCCATTTTCGGGTATTCTCTTGAAAATAATCCATTTTCAGATATTCTTTTTGAAAATAATTCATTTTCGGATATTCTTTTTGAAATTTTTTTTTCAGATATTCCTTTTGAAAATAATTTATTTTCAGTTGAAAATTAATTTGTAACCTCTGATGCTGGTAACTCCTCCCCTCTCTGGTGGGACTTCCTGGCACGCATGGCCCAACAGGTTTCGCCATGCTTTGGTGGCTTCTGGAGCGTCATTTACTCTTCTCAGTTTTTGCTCCATTTGGTCTGTTAATTTGGATGCTGCTTGAATGCGTGTTGCTGTAGCGATTTGAAGACGAGGTTCACTTAAACGGTGTTTCATATCAGGTTTTTAATGAAATAGAAGTTTTTTGTGACTGGAGGGGGGAGGGGGGGGGGATGTTCATGTGTTGAACAGCGTTGAACATTTCCAACAGGTTTAGAACAGTTCTGGTTGGGCATTTGGCATTTTGCTGCTTTCAAATAAGATGCTTTGACCCACTTTCTGGAGGGAATTTCAGTCTAAAACAGTATTGACAGATAACTTGGGTAACCTTTCTAATACGAAATGGAAAAAAAATGCTACTTTGCCTGATTTTACCTTGGTGTTGGTTCCTGGGGCCCCTCGGGCGAGACTTTGAACAGGGCCCCGACAATGTTGAACCCCGTAGTGATGTCACATTCGTATGTGGTGATTATCGTAGGAAATACTCGTAACTATGTTGTGAAGATCGTAACTTCTCTACCTCTTGGGGTGGACGGTAGAGCGACGGTTTCGCTTCGTGCAGGACGGCGTTCAATCCCCGACAGTCCAAGTAATTGGGCCACCATTCCTTTCCCCCCGTCCCATCCCAAATCCTTATTCTGAACGCTTCCAAATGCTATATAGTCGTAATGATTTGGCGCTTACCCATGATAGTTCATTTCATTGCTCTGATGAAGGCGAATTGAACCGAAAACACGTTCAGCATCCACATAATTCCTCAAATGTAGTTTTTTTCTGCATACTTGGATCAGTGTTTTTGTGGTCGTTGTTCAATTCCTGGTATGTTGACCAGACCACACACTAGAAAGTGAAGGGACGACGACGTTTCGGTCCGTCCTGGACCATTCTCAATCGAGGACTGACCGAAACGTCGTCGTCCCTTCACCTTCTAGTGTGTGGTCTGGTCAACATACTTCAGCCACGTTATTGTGACTCCTCGTCTGCAAGTCATGGTATATATATTCACCTCAAGGTTTACCTCGTGTCTGGGTGTATGTACACAGTTTACTTTGGTCCTAGACAATTTCCAGGACTAAAGAATACGTACCGGTTGGGCAGTAAGTAATTGCATTGACCGTCTTTAATAACTTAACACTTAAGAAGCCTTAACATCACACCAGAGACACTTTACACTTTAGAAGAAGTGTGGCAATACTTTATGACTTCACCCTTCCAACCAGACCATAGACACAATAGTAGAGGCAGCAATAGTCGTAGAGATGTCGTAGGGAAACATCTACAACATTTTCTACTTGGTAGAAAAACATCTAGCTGCAAGTAGATGTTGCAGGTAGATGCAGCTCTTAAGTTCTACTTCTAAGGGGCTCTGATTTGGTTACTGTAAAGTACTTTAGAGTACCTCAGAAAGCGAAGGAAGTTAGTGAAGACATTACACACAGAAATCACAATAGCGTGATGCATCAAATGAACAAATCCACAAGGGCCGTGATGAGGGTTCGAATCCTCATCGGATCCCTACGTCTGGGATCCTCTTAGACGTAGGTTCGAACCCTCGTCACGGCCCTTGTGAATTTGCTCTTAGTGAAGGCATCTCGGGTGCTGTTATAACTCTTGGCACCCTCCACTTGGTACTGATGTTAAAGAGGAGACGTCGTAACTTGACGACGTAACTTGACGTCGTAACTTGACGTCGTAACTTGACGTCGTAACTTGACGACGTAACTTGACGTCGTAACTTGACGTCGTAACTTGACGACGTAACTTGACGTCATAACTTGACGTCGTAACTTGACGTCGTAACTTGACGTCGTAACTTGACGACGTAACTTGACGACGTAACTTGACGTCGTAGCTCGACGTCGTAACTTGACGACGTAACTTGACGACGTAACTTGACGTCGTAACTTGACGTCCTAACTTGACGTCTTAACTTGACGTCGTAAATTGACGTCAAGGAGACGTCGTAACTTCATCCTGACATAGTGAGTGAGGAAGACACACTTTGTCAACTTCTCCATGTGAAGATATCCATAATTTGCGTAAAATAAGACCACGTGGATAACGAGTTGCATCAAGATATCCGATATTTCATAAATCACTTTTTTCCTCAGTGTGAATGTTGGTCTTTAGAAAGGAAATTACCTTTATTGCCATAATGGAATATTGAGAGGTGGCAGAAGCTCTCCAACAACCTATCATGGCCAGATGATTTGTGGCGAGGTAAACTGCTCATTAGGAACACCGTAAACAGGCTGTTAGAGGGAGAAAGGTGAAAACTATATCTTGAGGTTATCTTGAGATGATTTCGGGGGCTTTAGTGTCCCCGCGGCCCGGTCCTCGACCAGGCCTCCACCCCCAGGAAGCAGCCCGTGACAGCTGACTAACTCCCAGGTACCTATTTACTGCTAGGTAACAGGGGCATTCAGGGGGAAAGAAACTTTTGCCCATTTGTTTCTGCCTCGATATTGATCTAGTTGTCACTTACATCTTCTAGGCTCCTGTTTCTAGCGTCCTAGTGCTGCCTAGGTGGTGATTAAGATTCACTACCTGGAAAAAAAAGTTCCAAGTAGCACGGGCTATGGTGAGCCCGTTGATATCTTTGGATGCCTAGCAAGTAAGGGAACTATCAGAAGCCGCTAAGCTATTACGACTATATAGCACTTAGAAGGAATGAGGATAGGAAATTTGGGATGGGACGGGGGAAAATACTGGTTGCCCAACCACTTTGGACGGTCGGGGATTGAACGCCGACCTGCATGACGCGAGACCGTCGCTCTACTGTCCAGCCCAAGTGTTTGGGTGCATACCTAGCAAAAAGATACCTGGGGCCAGATTCACAAAGCAGTTACGCAAGTACTTACGAACCTGTTCACCTTTTTTCAATCTTTGGCGGCTTTGTTTACAATTATTAAACAGTTAATGAGCTCCGAAGCACCAGGAGGCTGTTTATAACGATAACAACAGTTGATTGACAAGTTTTCATGCTTGTAAACTGTTTAATAAATGTAAACAAAGCCGTCAAAGATTGAGGAAAGATTTACACGTTCGTAAGTACTTGCGTAACTGCTTCGTGAATCTGGCCCCAGGTTCGTAAGTGCTTGCGTAACTGCTTTGTGAATCTGGCCCCCAGGTTCGTAAGTGCTTGCGGAACTACTTCGTGAATCTGGCACCTAGGTTCGTAAGTGCTTGCGGAACTACTTCGTGAATCTGGCCCCCAGGTTCGTAAGTGCTTGCGGAACTACTTCGAGAATCTGGCACCTAGGTTCGTAAGTGCTTGCGTAACTGCTGCGAGAATCTGGCCCCCAGATTAGTAAGTGCTTGCGTAACTGCTTCGTGAATCTGGTCCCAGGTTCGTAAGTGCTTTTCTGAACGCGGACATCGTAGTGTGCTCTTAACTCTTATCTATTAGTTGTTGCCAAAGCTCTCCATATCCAACAAGTTCTATTCAACCAACCTATCAACAGTCTCCTACCACTCGGTACCAATCTACCATCTTAAAGATAACGAACTTCTTATCGTAAGAACATTAGAATTCAGAAAACTATAAAAGTCATTAGTTACATGTTGACCAGACCACACACTAGAAGGTGAAGGGACGACGACGTTTCGGTCCGTCCTGGACCATTCTCAAGTCGATGAGAATGGTCCAGGACGGACCGAAACGTCGTCGTCCCTTCACTTTCAAGTGTGTGGTTTGGTCAACATACTTCAGCCACGTTATTGTGACTCCTCGTCTGCATTAGTTACTCCACTCTACCAGCTAACATTAATACTCATCTACACATCCACTCTCGCCTTTGAAAATGCTAACAGCATCAAGGAAGCTCACCTCTTGTTGTCGGGCTTCAATAAAACTGTAAATGAAGTTTGGAGACAGAAATTTTCAACTTTTCCACCGAAGAAAATACGAAATGTAGAGTAGATTCGTACTAGAATCATTTGTCTTGTATACTCTGTCATATTCAATAGAATTTCTAATTTTTATATAATATATATATATATATATATATATATATATATATATTTATTGTATTATATAATATAATATAATAAATGGGGTGGTAGGAGATGAAAAGATTGAAGTGTTCAGTGAGAATCCACAAGATCTTCTCTGGATACTCTTTATTTTCTTCTTTGAGGATGTGGGTCCCTATAATTGCACCAGAGGTGGTACCCCTATATTATATTATTCATAATATAATTATATAATATATAATTATATTATATATTATATATTATATATATTATATATAATATATATTATGTATAATATATATTAAATATAATATATATTATATATAATATATATTATGTATAATATATATTATATATAATATATATTATATATAATATATATTATATTTAATATATATTATATATATAATATAATATTTGGGAAAACGTCTTTTTCCCAAATATTATTTTCTTTAAAACACCTAAAATATTAAGTACCAGAAGTTACCAAAATTGTAAAATATTAGTTGTAACAATTTCAAATTAAAATGTGTTTAATTTTATTAAGCAAAACAAGTAAAAAAATAAATTGGGTTTCGTGATAAGATTAAGAAACTCACATCCGGCAAGATTATTATTGACTCTTGCTTATACTGACCAACCAGCATATATACTTTATTTTTACTTCAAAGATAAAGTAGATACTTTGAGGGGGGGGGCAAGATAAACTTCTATGAGTATATCCTTCAAGGGAGAAGCTTGTTTAAATATATATTATATATTTTCCAATATATAATATAATGAATATATAATGAATCGACTTGAGAATGGTCCAGGACGGACCGAAACGTCGTCGTCCCTTCAATTTCTAGTGTGTGGTCTGGTTAACAAGCTTGTTTAAGTGTAATCATTTGACTTGGAATGAGTCTATTGGTTAGGATACATAATAGTTTGTTGTCTAATAACGCTAACCACTAAATTGGTCTCAACACTTGATGATAACGATGCATTATCAACTGTTTGCTTAATCAATAAAGTGTATAAATGCAGGTAAACTATTTCAGATGAAAGTACTTTCAAGATGCTCTAAGATAAGCTGAATATTGTTCTTCAGAACAAAGAAAATGTTATTTTATTGTAGAGTATGTTTAAGATGTGTGTACTTACCTAGTTGGGTTTGCGTGGGTTGAGCTTTGGCTCTTTGGTCTCTAAACTGTCACTCAGTTAGTGTACAGATTCTGGAGGCTATTGGGCTATGTCAAATTTTCATTTGAAACTGTTTATGGAGTCTGTCTCTACTTTATCACTGCTTAATGTATTCCATTTGTTAACTACTGACACACACACACACACACACACATACACACACACATACATACACACACACATACACACACACACACACACACATACACACACACACATACACACACACACACACACACACACACACACACACACACACATACACACACACACACACATACACACACACACACATACACACACACACACACATACACACACACACACACACACACACACACACACACACACACACACACACACACACACACACGTTTGAAAAAGTTCAGAGGTATGCCACTAGGCTAGTCCCAGAACTAAGAGGCATGAGTTATGAAGACAGACTACGTGAACTGCACCTCACGTCGCTGGAAGACAGAAGAGCTAGGGGAGACATGATTACTACATACAAAATTCTCAGGGGAATTGATAGGGGTAGACAAGGATGGATTATTAAACACGGGTGGTACACGCACAAGGGGACACAGGTGGAAACTTAGTACCTAAATGAGCCACAGGGACGTTAAAAAGAACTTTTTCAGTGTCAGAGTAGTTAACAGATGGACTGCATTAGGCAGTGATGTGGTGGAGGCTGACTCCATACACAGTTTTAAATGTAGATATGATAGAGCCCAGTAGGCTCAGAAATTTGTACACCAGATGATTGACAGTTGAGAGGCGGAACCAAAGAGCCTGAGCTCAACCGCCACAAGCACAATTATTTTGATTGTGGTAACCACAAGATAAAGCACAATTCGAACTTCAAAGTTTGATATTTCAAGTTGTTTGTGTTGGTAAACACCTTGAGCTGACATCTTGAATAATTAAACGCACCTTAAACGAAATAAAATTGTTAACTGAGCCCAGCATCTTGAGTTTGGTAATGGTGAATACATTACCACCACGGTTGGCTGGTTCCTTTGAGTGTTCCTCTCTGTGACTGAAACTTTTCAGATCATGACTATCTGGAAGGAGCTTCATGTTCTTCTGATACGCTTTCTGATTTTTAATATCAGTTTTTGTCGTGCAAAAAACACTGCTCTTGCATAAATAATTCCTGATCAAATATGTAAAAATTTAATATTAAAAGATTGAAAATGGTGTGTGTAATTTATATATATATATATATATATATATATATATATATATATATATATATATATATATATATATATATATATAATATATTGGTAGCAGTCTTGTAAACATATGTTGTTGAATATGACCGAAAAGGTAAGATTAATAATTCTAACACGAATTTTCTCAGTTTTTTTCACTGTCGGTGATAATGGAAATATCTATTCGAAGCTAAATGAATTATGGGATTCAGTTCCTGAACCTAATATATTCCTCTGTAACCCTTTCCACCATCGCCTACGTGATGGGTATTGGGTGCATAATAAATGAATAAAATTAAATTAATGAATGACATTTTCCTTCGTTATCTCGGCGGCCACCGTTTTAGATCGTTGTTGTTTAAGATTCGTTACTTGGAACAAAAAGTTCCAAGTAGCACGGGCTAGGGTGAGCCCGTTGTAGACCCGTTTTTAGGTCTGTGTGCTGGGCTTTCGGGGTATCAACTGCAGCGGGGTTATTAAGACAACAGCAAGAAATTATTGACCAATCAGGAAGTATACTTTATATATACCCGAGGAGAAGTAGTATACACTATTGAATGTGCATTATTGAAGTCTGGAAAGCTTCTTTCAGTGTATATAGAATCGCAAACGGTCATCTCTTATCGTTAAACAAGTACTTGAGTCCGGCAGGTCAGGTTCTCTCCTGTTTCTCTCCTACCCTTTTTTATCACCATTTTTTTGCCTTCCCAGTCAAGGTGTGGAGGAACAAAAGAGGTGAGAGAGACGAGGGGGCAGGTGGGACCGACTATGGTCCGTTCTGCATCGCTTACCTCAGAACAGGAAGGTCCTGTACGCCGATAAACTTCGTGTATCTACCTCCACTCTTTGGCGTTCCAAATACGTGTCGATAGAAGATGGGATTTTACCGGGTTTCCTTCCAGATGGCGATGGGAAGCTTTATTTAGGGGGTATTTTCCTATTTTGGTTTGTCCCTTTGGGGGTATTTTCCTATTTGTTTGTTCCTTTGGGGGTATTTTCCTGTTTCTCCCTTTGGAGGTATTTTCCCATTTCGGTTTATCCCTTTGGTTTTTTTTCCTATTTTGGTTTGAACCTTTGGGGGTATTTTCCTATTTCGGTTTGTCCCTTTGGGGGTATTTTCTTAATTCAGTTTGTCCCTTTGGGGATATTTTCCTATTTGTTTGTCCCTTTGGAGGTATTTTCCTATTTCTGTTTGCCCCTTTGGGGGGTGTTTTCCTATTTTGGTTTGTCCCTTTGGAGGTATTTTCCTATTTCTGTTTGTCCCTTTGGGGGGTATTTTTCTATTTTGGTTTGTCCCTTTGGGGGTATTTTCCTAATTCAGTTTGTCCCTTTGGGGGTATTTTCCTAATTCGGTTTGACCCTTTGGGGGTATTTTTCTATTTCGGTTTGAACCTTTGGGGGTATTTTCCTATTTCGGTTTGTCCCTTTGGGGGTATTTTCCTAATTCAGTTTGTCCCTTTGGGGGTATTTTTCTATTTTGGTTTGTCCCTTTGGGGGGTATTTTCCTATTTCTGTTTGTCCCTTTGGGAGTATTTTCCTAATTCGGTTTGAACCTTTGGGGGTATTTTCCTATTTCTGTTTGTCCCTTTGGGGGGTATTTTTCTATTTCGGGTTGTCTCTTTCGGGGGTATTTTCCTAATTCGGTTTGACCCTTTGGAGGTATTTTCCTATTTCTGTTTGTCCCTTTGGGAGTATTTTCCTATTTGTTTGTCCCTTTGGGAGTATTTTCCTATTTGTTTGTCCCTTTGGGGGTATTTTCCTATTTCGGTTTGTCCCTCAAAGAGCGGATTCGGATACAGGAAATCCCATTTTCTGTCCCATGCACGTCCGGGAGTGGGAAGCAGTTTCATATTTCCCAGAGTTAATTAGACTTGTTTATTTTTTAAGATTTTTTTTTTAAAGGCTGAGGCGGTGCTAGATGCAACATAACTGACTCTTGAGAAAGTGTTGAGAATAGGCTGGTGTTTGTACTTGTTTGACTTGTTTTGCTATTTTCACTTGCATTCAGGAGCTTTCAATTTGTGTTGATCTCGAGTGTTCAGTTTGTTCAATATCTCGAGCATGTCGTTTTCAACATGCGATAGACGTTATCAATCTCATAAACATCCATGGTAAGATTGTATCAACTCTAAATCAATAATTTAGTTTGATTATAAATGGCGTTATATTGAAGATAACTAACATTGTCGCCTCAGGCAATTAGCACATTTGTAACAACGTATTCAAGGTAACGGAACAACCTCTCGCTTTCTGGGCAAATGTTGTAGATCACAAAAACCAATAAATAACGAAGTCGGAGCCAGTAGATTGAAATTGAAATAAGTTTATTGAGGTAAAATACACACAAAGGGATGAGGTAGCTCAAGCTATTCTCACCCCGTTCAGTACATCGTGTTAATACATACATAGACACACATCACAAACATTAAACATATTACCAAACATTCTGAAGCCAGTAGATCGTGGCTCCGTTGCTTGTCGTTAACAAGTTAACACAAATCTATAAGTGCAGTAACGCCTTTTCTTAAAATACTGTTTTACAAAGCTGCTCCAAGGAACGAGACGCTTATCGTCAAGCGAGGCCGCCCAGAACGATTGATAGCTGACTCACTGTTGTTTAATTAAATTTGAGCTTGAAGGTCAAGAGCTTCAACTCTGCTTGATAGAGATAAGCTTAGTACAGTTGTTGTGTACAGTACAGCTGAGTAAAAAGCAGTTGTTTATAATGTGTACAATGCAGTTTGAGTAAACAGCAGATAAACAGAATTTGAGTGGGTGGCGCTACTATTTTGTTTTCCAGTTTGTCAAGATTAATATATCAGTTGATTGATATGTGGATTTTGATATAGTTGACTGGGTTACCAGGTAGATCGGTCAATTATTTATACCTGGTTGATGAAGGGATCCTCTATGTTGCTTTAATGTAACCTGTGTTAGAAATGCTGGTGGTGGTGGTTGGTGGTTGATGGTGGTGGTTGATGGTGGTGGTGGTGATCCTTCTCTCTCACCTCTCCCTTCTCCTGCATCCTCTCCTCCATCTTCTCTTAATTCTCGTTCTCCGTCTCGTCCTTGTACATCCATCGCGTCCGATAATATTGCAATTACAAGTATGCATCTGTCTGCGTCTGTTGCATGCAAGCTGGGTAGAAGCTTTGCAACCGTAGAGCAATAACACACTAATTCAACGCTCGAGGCTTAACTTAAAATGTTACGGTAAGTTAAACGTTAGCACCATTAGCTAATCTTTGTAACGTGTGGTTTCAACACCAGAGATATTGCATCTTGTAGTTTAAGTGGTGTAAATATTATTCAATGCCGTTTAGGCGATAAAAACTTAGCAAATTGCTGGCTAAATGTTGAAAATATTGCAATGTAATGCAAGTTATCTCCATGCCTCTGGGCATTGTAGTTATTTTGATAAAATTAGCTGCACTAAAGGCACATTTGCCTACTAGGTAATAACTAGCTGCAAGAGATAAGTTAAACGAATGTCAGCTATTGGCCAAGGAGCCTCTCCAGGTATACTTATTGCAAGACTGGAGGTCAAAGGTGTCTGGAAAAGATCGAGGATTGCAACCTGTTTCACGAAATTACAGTGCAATGAAGAAATAGGAGAACGTAATGCTGAGTTCCAAGATTTGGCATATTATCACAATGTCCCCAAAGCTGTTGCGATACTTTGCCGTGCTGCCACACATCGAGGGGAGGCTGCGATACACTGCTATGCTTCCATAGCGTATCCACCATACACACACTTCGTGTCAGCAAGGCGGACAGAACGCCGGCTTTCGTAACTCCATATTCTACATATCTGACACTTTGCGTTCATCTGCACCACTCCATTTTCTTTAACCTCCCCCCCCCCCTACCCCCACCCCCCAACACCCCTTCCCCCCCTCCCCTGCCCCCCCCCAAAAAAAAAAAAAATATTACAAACTGCTTCTCCCTTATACCATTGATAGTTATATGTTGTGATGAGTTATTGAGTATACTTATACACTTATTTCCTTCCAAAGGTTTGCCATTATTTCCCATTTTTTTATATATTAAAAATATGTACAAGTAAATCAGATATAGGAGAAAAGTGTTCATTTTATTGGCCAGATCTTCACTAGCGTGATAAATTTATATGACACGGTGATAACTATATTTGATATGTTTGATAACACTTTTTAACGTTGTTGGATCCAACGATTGCAGATATCACAAGCAGGGTCATTCCGTATTGCAAAGGCACCACAAAGGCATGATTTAACCTGTGCAACATTGCTGTTTCGAGATCAGGAACAACATTGCCTCTTGATTGCATGTATTATTCACTTTTTATCCTTCCTGGGTCGCTCCCATTTTTCTTTGTGGGAGAAAGAAAATTTTCTTCCCATTTTCTTTCTTTTTCTCCATATATTGTGTGAGTGTGGAATTATTCCGTGTAAAATAAAAGAGGAATACATAATAAATCAAAATACATATGTCCGGAATACATTTGTATATATATATGTATATTGTCCAGAGCAGGAGGATATCTTGTAAAAAAAGACTCAATTTGTCCGGAATACAATTAATATTTGTCAGTCTAGTGTCCAGACCGAGATAATTTATTGTAGAAAAAGGCAATCTGGCTGGAATACATTCAGTATGTATCTGTATACATTCAATATGTATCTGTATACATTCAATATGTATCTGTGTACACTCAGTTTGTATCTGTATACATTCAATATGTATCTGTGTACACTCAGTTTGTATCTGTATACATTCAATATGTATCTGTATACATTCAATATGTATCTGTGTACACTCAGTTTGTATCTGTATACATTCAATATGTATCTGTGTACACTCAGTTTGTATCTGTATACATTCAATATGTATCTGTGTACACTCAGTTTGTATCTGTATACATTCAATATGTATCTGTGTACACTCAGTTTGTATCTGTATACATTCAATATGTATCTGTGTACACTCAGTTTGTATCTGTATACATTCAATATGTATCTGTATACACTCAGTTTGTATCTGTATACATTCAATATGTATCTGTATACACTCAGTTTGTATCTGTATACATTCAATATGTATCTGTATATTATCCCGTTCGAGAGCATATCTTGTAAAAAAACAAAACACCCAATCTGCCCAGTATACACTTGGTATACATCAGATATATGTATTATCCAATACGAGAGTATATTGTGTAAAAAAAAGGTAGCAGAGATATGCTGCAAAATTTCATACACGCCTGAGGAGACGGTGTATGTCAGACTGGGGCGAGTATATGATTTAACACAATAGAATATGATAGTGAATTCTGTTTGTCGCCACTAGAAACGAGTCAATGGATGGCCTGAGGTGTGAGTTACGTGGTGTTTCTCCGGTATGACTTCGTGGGTGCATAGAATGCGGGGTCCACTAATGGTTAGTGTCCGTACGAAAACAGCCTGTAATGGGGTACCTTGTTCACCTGTGGAGACCTGTTGTTGGGCCGTGTAATAGATGGCTTGGCACTAATAGACTATCTAGATCACTGGCGGAGACTTGTATAGTGAGGTAGCGAGTTGTTGTGGAATGCGTGGCGTTCTATATCGTAGCTACACTGTCGACTGGTCTTATGGGAGCAGGGATTTTCAAAGTCACATACCAACGCGAAAAGACAATTCGTTAAATATATCGTTAATTTCGCAACGTTTTAAGCTAATTCGCGTTCAATATGGCAGCATCATCTGCCTGAAAATGTTCCCGCGAAATTTATAATATATATATATATATATATATATATATATATATATATATATATATATATATATATATATATATATATATATATATATATATATATATATTGCAAGTTTGTTAATAAGTTATTTCTGGATATAAGTCTGTATGCATGGCTGTGTGAAAATATGGAGAAAGGGGTGAGGCTGAAATTGGTAAGGCTGTGATTGGTAAGGCTGAGATTGGGCAAGGCTGAGATTGGGCAAGGCTGAGATTGGGCAAGGCTGAGATTGGGCAAGGCTGAGATTGTTCAAGGCTGAGATTGGGCAAGGCTGAGATTGGGCAAGGCTGAGATTGGGCAAGGCTGAGATTGGGCAAGGCTGAGATTGGGCAAGGCTGAGATTGGGCAAGGCTGAGATTGGGCAAGGCTGAAATTGGCAAGGCTGAGATTGGGCAAGGCTGAGATTGGGCAAGGCTGAGATTGGCAAGACTGATTAAGATAATTATCGTATAAAGCACAATCCAGACATTTAGGTAAGGATTAGTTAGGTAAGGTTGCTCTAGGTAAGACTTGATAATTTTGTTTTATCTATGGCATACTTAGAGTACGTAAAGTTAATTTGAAAGTTAGATTAGGTGAGGTTAGCTAAGGTAGGATTAAGTAACGAAAAAGTCCAGTAATTGTGATTCGACGCATTGTTCTTAACGCTTGAAGCATGAGTTCATCTCGTTATCCATGCGTAGAGCGACGGTCTCCCTTCATGCAGGTCGGCGTTCAATCCCCGACCGTCCACAAGTGGTTGGCCACCATTCCTTCCCTCCGTCCTATCCTAAATCCTGACCCCTTCCCAGTGCTATATAGTTTGGCTTGGCACATTTCTCTGATAATTCATTATCAGAGAAATAAGTTATGGCTATAGTTGGCTTCTGCTATTTTCAATTATTTTCAATATTTTTACAGTTTAGATAATGGAATATTATCTTATTTACATGGCTCATCTATTCATATTATCTCGTTCTAGATGAATTCGGTGTAAAGCTTCCTCGTGTTTTATCTCAATTTCCCTAAACTTTTAATGTCTTCATCATGTCTCCCGTCTCGCTGCTCGATTGTGGCTTCGTTAGGTCCTGTTTCTTTAGCCTTTATTTCTACCTAATTCCACGTAACCTGGGATGGATTTTCGAGTCTGATAGAGCTGGAATTAACGACATTAGAAAGCTAATTCCTGATGAAAATGTAAAATATGTTTTGGGGGAATTTGTAGACATGGAAAATGTGTAGGTTTGACGTGTGTGTGTATGTAATTACCTAAGTGTAGTTACAGGATGAGAGGTACGCTCGTGGTGTCCCGTCTTCCCAGCACTCTTTGTCATATAACGCTTTGAAACTACTGACGGTCTTGGCCTCCACCACCTTCTCACCTAACTTGTTCCAATCGTCTACCACTCTGTAAAGTGAATTTTCTTATGTTTCTTTGTCATCTGTGTTTAGCTAGTTTAAATCTATGACCTCTTGTTCTTAAAGTTCCAGGTCTCAGGAAATCTTCCCTATCGATTTTATCAATTCCTGTTACTATCTTGTATGTAGTGATCATATCACCTCTTTTCCTCTGTCTTCTAGTTTGTATGTGTGTGTGTGTGTACTCGTCTAGTTGTACTCACCTAGTTGTGTTTACGGGGGTTGAGCTCTGGCTCTTTGGTCTCGCCTCTCAACCGTCAATCAACTGGTGTACAGATTCCTGAGCCTACTGGGCTCTGTCATATCTACATTTGAAACTGTGTATGGAGTCAGCCTCCACCACATCACTTCCTAGTGTGTGTGTGTGTGTACAATTGATTCGATTTTACATTTTCAAATTCCCTTGCGTGCAATGGGCAACTGGCAATGGCTTGCAAGAACGCTCCCAACTTTGCAATGCAAGATGCCGTCTGAGGAAAAAGTCGTTATGCATGGTTATTTCTGAATGACTCTCCTGAACCGGACCCGTGGTACAACGGGCCTGGATAAATGTACCAGAGCCGTGGTACAACGAGCCTGGATAAATGTATCAGAGCTGTGGTACAACGAGCCTGGATAAATGAACGAAGCATGATAATGTGAATGATAACAGTATCTCTCTTTCCTCTCTTATCTTCGAGCAATAACGAAGACACTTCATTATAATGTTAAGTGCTATGCAACTTAACCGTCACTTACCACTTGTTAAGTTGCAAGTTAACGAGCCTCGTTGCAAGAGTTTAATTGCCTCGTTGCATACATGTCGTCATAATTGTGTAGTTAGCAAAAATTCGAACAACTTACATAATTTAACTTGAATTAGCAGGAAAGTAGCAAGACAGCTTCAAAGTTGCTAAACTTTGCCCTCCAGAGCGCCAAACTCTATGAAATATGTATTTCCAAAGTAGATGCATATATATATAGAGTTCAAGTATGTTTATTGAGACAAGAAAAAAATACATCTCAAAGGGATAGAGTAGCTTAGAATATTTCTAACTCTCTATATAGAGTTAGAGGGGAAAGACGTCATGGCATATCTGTAAATATATGTATTGGAAACCAAAGTAAAATATATTTTTTCTTGGGTTTTTGTGTGAACTAATAGCAGTTGAATCCTTGTATTGCTTTAAAAAGGGTTGGACGTACATGAATGTAGTTTGTTGAATGCTAATAGGTCCCTGCCTCCTGTTGGCTAATAGGTCCCTGCCTCCTGTTGGCTAATAGGTCCCTGCCTCCTGTTGGCTAATAGGCAGTTGACAATCATCTTTTGGGTCTTGTTAGTGTACCCACCAAGATGCCTGCTGAGGAAGTCCCTATGTCTCAAATTATCAGGAAGTAATTGAGACGTGTTAATGTACATGTATCTCATCACTAAGGTGAAGGGACTTGATATTTGCGATGATGATGCGATTACTAACATGACAGATTCTTTCATGGTTTCATATGAACACCAAGAACTTTAACTCATCAGATCAGACGAGTACAAGGAGAGCCGTTCAGTCTCGCTATCATAGTCGCATTAAGAACCCTCCATTTATAGAAACAAATTAGCACTAACAACCATTCGTTTATGGCAACCAATTAGCACTAACAACCATTCGTTTATGGCTTCATATCAGCACTGAGAACAGAGAACAAGACACGTAACTACACACACACATCATAAGACTATTTTGTTCATGATTCAAAAGTACCCAGAAGGTACTCTTGGTACTGCAAGGTACCTTGGTACCTTGCACTCATGATATGAGCACCTTGGAGAAGGTACCTGGTCCTTAGTGTGTGACAAAAATGAGTCAAAAAAATTAATGTAGCATGTGAGTAAGTATTATTAAGGCAAGTTTGTCATTCCAATATTTCTTTCAGTAAGAGTTATACTTAATAGTTATTTCTGGGCTGAAATTCAAGTTTCAAATATTTAATCTCACTGGATTAGAGAGCGTTGTTTTGACACGCTATTCAACCAGTTTTTCTACGTTCTGAAAATTGTCAAATTTGTACTCCTTAATTCTACAAGTTTTGTTATCCTGTGAGATGTTATCCAAAGAAAACTGTGTTACTATCTTCATCACTAATTATTTTAGCTTCAAGCTACGTATATGTGTCACCTTAAGAATATCTGAAAGATGCAATTTGTACTTTATATACCATGTTCTCGATTGGGGAAAAATATATATATATGTTCTATCCTGTTTTTGTTGAAAATATATTATGGGAATTTGTAAAATATTTATTACTGAAAAGTGATACTTTAAGTATTATTGAAGGTCAGAGAATTGTTATTGCAATAACTGTATTACAAAGATGGTGAGTAGATTTCGTGATGGTGAAGATGTTCCGTGGTGATGGTGATTAATAGTGTCGATTAATCGTAGTAGATTGTCGTAGGTTCGAACCCTTATCACGGCTCTTGTGGATTTGTTCATGATTAATCGTGGTTTTGATGAAGTGTGGTGATTGTGATGGTGAAGTTCCGTAGTTGTAAATGATGGTGAAGCCTGGTTTGGAGCCTCATGCGAAGGAGTGACCATAGTGTCACTTAATTTTCACTATTTGGTGACATTGGGATAAATTACTCGAGAAGGGGACCGTAAACAAATGTCTAGCATATCAAAAGGGTAACTACGAGGAGATGAGAAAATTCCTGATAGAAAAACCTAGAGATTCCTGATAGAAAAACCTAGAGATTCCTGATAGAAAAACCTAGAGATTCCTGATAGAAAAACCTAGAGATTCCTGATAGAAAAACCTAGAGATTCCTGATAGAAAAACCTAGAGATTCCTGATAGAAAAACCTAGAGATTCCTGATAGAAAAACCTAGAGATTCCTGATAGAAAAACCTAGAGATTCCTGATAGAAAAACCTAGAGATTCCTGATAGAAAAACTTAGAGATTCCTGATAGAAATATAGTAGGAGGAGGATACCAAAGGGCCTCAGTCAGAAAAGCAGCAGAGAGTATGAAAATGACACAGCAAGTAAAGCTAAGACTCATCCCAAACTATTTCTCAACCACATTAGGAGTGGTTGAGTGATAATAACAGTGAACAGTGAACAATAACAGTGAATGAAACTGAGAAAAGGAACAGTGAAAAGAAACAGTGAAAAGAAACAGGAGTATAAAAGATTCATACAGTCATTAGACAGAATTGGTTTTCAGTGTCATAGTTAAAATGGAACACACTAAGAAGACAGAAGAGCTAGGGGAGACATGATCACCACATACAAAATTCTCAGGGGAATTGACAGGGGTAGACAAGGATGGATTATTTAACACGGGTGGTACACGCACAAGGGGATACAGGTGGAAACTGAGTACCTACATGAGCCACAGGGACGTTAGAAAGAACTTTTTCAGTGTCAGAGTAGTTAACAGGTGGAATGCATTAGGCAGTGATGTGGTGGAGGCTGACTCCATACACAGTTTCAAGTGTAGATATGACAGAGGTTAATAGGCTCAGGAATCTGTCCAACAACTGATTAATAGTTGAGTGGCGGGACCAAAGAGCCGAAGCTCAATCCCTACAAGCACAATTAGGTGAGTACACCCATTCTGGAGTACAAGATTTAAGCTTTCGTTTGTCTACTCAACAAAGATCAATTCCTCAACACCCAAAAAAAGAACTTAAGCATATTTAAAAAAGCTTTGAATGACATAGACAGAATTCAAGCTTGTATCTCAGTGTGAATCAGCAGAATGTCTGCTCTACTCTTTTGTAAAGCTTTAACTTGGGCTTAAACTGACAGCTTTCACTGAGAGAAAGTATTGTTAGAAAGGTCAGGTTTAAAGTCTCACTTCTGTTGCTCGGTCAATGGCCTACGGGCTCACCATAACCCGTGCTACTTGGAACTTTATGTTCCAGGTAGCGAATCTTTAACAACAAACAACAACATGTTGCTCGGGATCCTCCATGTGGTTTGCAGGTGTTGTATATGTGGCGTGCAGGTGTTGTATATGTGGCGTGCAGGTGTTTGTTGCATTTACCAGATGTCCTGTGTGATATGCAGATAGTGTACACGTGCCTCTGGGGTGCAAGATGCATTGGTCGTACATAACTGAGGTGTCAGATATGTACTTGTCTATATGTACCTGGTGTGTGTGTGTGTGTGTAGGTGATGTGCACACAACGTTTTGTATGTTTACAGGTGATGTGTGCGTGTGTACGTGATGTGATTTGTGTGTTTTCTGTTTCCACCCCTCATAGAGGAGTGTTTGCTTTGAGGAGTGTTTGCTATGAGGAGTGTTTGCTATGAGGAGTGTTTGCTATGAGGAGTGTTTGCTATGAGGAGTGTTTGCTATAAGGAGTGTTTGCTACGAGGAGTGTTTGCTATGAGGAGTGTTTGCTATGAGGAGTGTTTGCTATGAGGAGTGTTTGCTACGAGGAGTGTTTGCTACGAGGAGTGTTTGCTATGAGGAGTGTTTGCTATGAGGAGTGTTTGCTACGAGGAGTGTTTGCTATGAGGAGTGTTTGCTACGAGGAGTGTTTGCTATGAGTGGCTTTTTTCATCAGTTAAATTCTACGTTCAGTATTACTACGGCTGTTTTACGGCTTATGTAGCGAAGTAACGTTATGGTAGGAGACAAACTCCAGTATCCTAGAAACAATGAATTTACAAGTCAGACTTTGTTCTTGCTCTGTCAGACTTGTTCTTTCTGTGCCAGGCTTGTTCTTGCTGTGCCAGGCTTGTTCTTGCTGTGTCAGGCTTGTTCTTGCTGTGCCAGACTTGTTCTTGCTGTGCCAGACTTGTTCTTGCTGTGTCAGGCTTGTTCTTGCTGTGCCAGGCATGTTCTTGCTGTGCCAGACATGTTCTTGCTGTGCCAGGCTTGTTCTTGCTGTGCCAGACTTGTTCTTGCTGTGCCAGGCTTGTTCTTGCTGTGCCAGGCTTGTTCTTGCTGTGCCAGGCTTGTTCTTGCTGTGCCAGGCTTGTTCTTGCTGTGCCAGACTTGTTCTTGCTGTGCCAGGCTTGTTCTTGCTGTGCCAGGCTTGTTCTTGCTGTGCCAGGCATGTTCTTGCTGTGCCAGACTTGTTCTTGCTGTGCCAGGCTTGTTCTTGCTGTGCCAGGCTTGTTCTTGCTGTGCCAGGCTTGTTCTTGCTGTGCCAGGCTTGTTCTTGCTGTGCCAGGCTTGTTCTTGCTGTGCCAGGCTTGTTCTTGCTGTGCCAGGCTTGTTCTTGCTGTGCCAGGCTTGTTCTTGCTGTGCCAGGCTTGTTCTTGCTGTGCCAGGCTTGTTCTTGCTGTGCCAGGCTTGTTCTTGCTGTGTCAGGCTTGTTCTTGCTGTGCCAGGCTTGTTCTTGCTGTGCCAGGCTTGTTCTTGCTGTGCCAGGCTTGTTCTTGCTGTGCCAGGCTTGTTCTTGCTGTGCCAGGCTTGTTCTTGCTGTGCCAGGCTTGTTCTTGCTGTGCCAGGCTTGTTCTTGCTGTGCCAGGCTTGTTCTTGCTGTGCCAGGCTTGTTCTTTCTGTGCCAGGCTTGTTCTTGCTGTGCCAGGCTTGTTCTTGCTGTGCCAGGCTTGTTCTTGCTGTGCCAGGCTTGTTCTTGCTGTGCCAGGCTTGTTCTTGCTGTGCCAGGCTTGTTCTTGCTGTGCCAGGCTTGTTCTTGCTGTGCCAGACTTGTTCTTGCTGTGTTATCAATACTTGTTCTTCCTCTTTTGCACCCAGGGAGTTAACGGAGCTTCATTGTTTCTGTTGATGTAATTGTGTGTTAATTGTGTTAACAATAAGTTAACACATAATTACATTCTACCCACTTCAAGACCCCGAGCCAATGTAGAGTCAGGCTCCATTGACCCTGTCTTAGAAACACAAGCAGCCGCAAAATCATACACTAATGTTCATGTATGAAATACCCTAATAGTGTTATGTCATTCATCCACTTGTTTCATCCAACTGTTTTGTACCACCTCACCCAAAGAGAATATAAGCCTGTGAGAATACAAGTCTTTGAGAATGTAAGGAGCTACGTTGCGAAACGCATCCTTAGGCGTCAGACCAAAAATTAGTGTGGAAATGAACTTTGGACAGTTAATTTTTCAACTACCCCCAACATTGCAGAAAAGCATAAATATTGAAAGGATTCGTGTTAGAACCATTAATCTAACTCTTTCGGTCATATTTAACAAAAGATATAAATATAATATATTTTATATTCATATAAAGATACTCTTGAAATATTGCAGTGATAAAACATCTTTTACTTTACCTGTTGATTTGATCCATTAATCAAAAACACTATTCAGAAACCAGTATTCACCAAGGTCTTCTCTGTATCTCAAGTAATCCAGTTTGCATCCATTGTTAGCGTGTGTGTGTGTGTGTGTGTGTGTGTGTGTGTGTGTGTGTGTGTGTGTGTGTGTGTGTGTGTGTGTGTGTGTGTGTGTATATATATACTTATTTGTACTCATCTATTTGTGCTTGCGGCTCAGGTTGAGCTCAGGCTCTTTGGTCCCGCCTCTCAACAGTCAATCAGCTGATGTACAGGTTCCTGAGCCTACTGGGCTCTATCCTATCTACATTTGAAACTGTAGATATGATAGATCCCTGTACTCACCTAATTGTACTCACCTAATTGTGCTTGCGGGGGTTGAGCTTTGGCTCTTTGGTCCCGCCTCTCAACTGTCAATCAACTGGTGTACAGATTCCTGAAACTGGTGTACAGATTCCTGTGTGTGTGTGTGTGTGTGTGTGTGTAAGGATGTATGTATGTAGGATTTGTCGTTGTGTAAGTGTGTATAGGCGTGCCAGCATGTGTGTGTGTTAGTAGGGAAGTGTGTTTGCAGGTGAGTGTATCAGCATGTTTGTCAGTAGATAAGTCAGTATACTAATGACACATACTAACACACTCAAAAGATCATTGAGTGTGTATAAGGTTGTGCACACTTTAATATGTTTACTTAGATACAAACATCACGATCAGCGTGGCATTTGAGCTCTCAAGTTCCTTATCAAGTCATTGTTGACATCTTTCCCACACCTCTGAGAGCAACAGATGAGGTCAGAGATGCTGGAGTCGGAGCTTGCTAATATTAGCATGGCCTGACGGCTGAGTGAACAGCGCTCAGGATTCGTAGTCCTGGGGTTCCGGGTTCGATCCCCGGTGGAGGCGGCAGCAAATTGGGAGAGTTTCATTCACCCTGATGTTCCTGTTACTTAGCAGTAAATTGGTACCTGGGAGTTAGACAGCAGGCTGCTTCTTGGGGGTGTGTAACAAAAAGGAGGCCTGGTCTAGGACCGGGCCGCGGGGACGCTAAGCCCCGTAATCATCACAAGATAATAGATTTGTTAAATATGCATTTATTGAAACAATCAACCACAGAAGATGATTGTAGTGCTTTTTAAAGGGTAATCTAATCTTCATACATAAATATTCCCTCAGTGTGAGTAGAGAGTGAGCAACGATTCACTACATGATCCCTGGGATGGGATTGTTGTCCCCTAACAACTAATCAACATCCTGCTAGTTAGGGAAGAAAAAAAAATAGACCATTGCCATTAGTCCCGACAGCAGCATTTTGAGGGCCATTTCAGGTGTTTTCTTCAAACATCTGTAACGTGTTATATTTACCCAAATTGCCTTGTGAACCGCGGCACTTGTTTAATACTGAAAGTGAGTGTTACAAAGCAATTGAAAGTGAGAATAAACCTACAGGAAATTGGAAAGAATGTCATTTTTTTCTGGCATAATATTTCAATGTGTCTACCTAACCCGCTTCCTGTTATTTGTGCGTAAATAATCTGGTTCAATATATACATTTTTACATGAACTTTGTAAATCGTGAGTTCAGATAATTTATCCAATTTAATATTTTGTGGTATATTGATGCAAGTCTATTATTTTCAAAACAAACAAAATTAAAAATTATTTATTTTTAATATATTTAATATATTCAAATTTTATTTTTATTTATTTTAATACAAATTATTTTTTTAGGGGTTTACAGTATTTAGCAATACATATTTGTAGTGGTATACATTATTCAGCGATACATACATGTATGATTTCCCGTGTTAGAATGGTCTTCGTGTCTAGTAAATATATTTTTCCTAATATGTTTCGTGAACCGTATTTACCTCTATGGGTCACTTGAGCATTGTGTAACAGTAACTGCCTTACTGATTGATGAAGATTAAGCAACCCAAACGGTGGCATGGACATGAATAGCCCCGCAACAAACTGCTTTGTAGTGGTGGACATAGTCGTTTGATATGAGGTGAGGTGTTCGATTATGTACGGGCATGAATAGCCCCGCAACAAACTGCTTTGTAGCGGTGGACTTAGTCGTTTGATATGAGGTGAGGGGGGGGGTGTTCGATTATGTAATTGTAGCTAATAACAACCCGTTCTCGCACTTGCTTATAGTCAATATCTTAATTATGAATAAGTGCATATGCGACATACTAATTTATTGTGAATATTTGAGTTTACCTTGAAATGCTGAATAGAAAACCACAACCTAACCTAACCTAACCTTCTTAGTATGTTAAGATAATACAATTAGTACTGAACCTATACCTATATTAATATTACAGTTTTATAAAAATAATTAAACAAAACTAAAATATATAAAGAAATTGTAAAGTAACTCAGGATAGTGTCAAATTTTGTATAAAATCTTAATAGTTTAATAAAACTGAGAGGACAAGTTAGTGCCTTGAAAAAAAATATGGCTTGGAATGTCATATATGTACTTAATTATAAACGAAATAGTAACTATAAGCAATAAGTGAGAGCAGGTTGCTAATAAGTACAGCCAGGTGAAACGGTAACCTCTGGTTTAAGAATATATGCAATGAGAGATTGAATGTTGTTATAGATTCAGCTACTCGGAACAAGTTCCAAGTAGCACGGGCTATGGTGAGCCCGTAGTGGACTTACCTGGCACAGGAGCGGTGAGAGATGTAATGAGATTCATAGTATATTTACATAGAGTTCATTATAGTCCTGTACGGGTTATTCATGCCCGTGCCATCTCTTGAGTGGTTTAATCTTTATCAATCTATAATCCTGAACTACATGTGTGTGTGTGAGGTAGTCGGTCCTGAAATGAACCCCATCAACCAGGTAATCAACCAGGTAATCAACCAAGTAATCAACCAGATTGTTTGTCAATGCTGTTTACATAACTACTTCCGATAATTCTAATGTGGTCTAGACTTTGTCATGAGGGCGGACTTGGCATTAGATTAGAGGTAGACGGAGCCAGACCCCCACAACGTCTCACAAGTCAAGTTTGGCTAGACCAGAGGAGCTTTATAACACACACTATCACACGAAGCGAGAACCGGTTAGCAGGTTTTCCCACGCGAAAATACGTGATTAAAGTGTGATAACTGTGTTTATTTAGGATCAAATCACTAGGTCACTTGTCCTGATTTTCCCCCGACGAAGCAGTTGGCCGTGACTGCCTATCAGGAGCCCTTCAGATCTATTGTTATGGTAGAGAATATTGTCAGGAGAATTTGAGTGTTCCTTCGCTGTTATCTGATTGATAACATTGATAACAGATGGTAATTCTTGAGGTACATTACCTGTGATGTCATGAATAATAAATGTATATTAATTATTCAAAGTATTATATATAAAGTAAAGTGTACCTGTTATTCACCGATCATTTAAAGGATTCAGTTTCCATTTCATGATCAAAGGGTTTCGTAAGCATAGGGGACGAAGAATGGGGGATCAGATATTCGGGATATAGGATAGGGAACGTGAATGAGTTTAAAGTAGTCACCACTTGTCTCCTAGGTTATAGTTTGTAAAAAAAACTCTGGTTTAGTATATGAATCTACACATATACTTTACTACATTGTGCATCCATACTTTAAATGGACAATAGTAGTAGTAGTTGTCTATTAGTCTCAGGAGACTATGGAGTTGAGCTCTGGTTGTCGGTGTGGAGTGGCCTCGCCAGACAAAGAGTATGGAGTATGTATTAGTATGGAGTGGCCTCTCCATACTAATATATTCTAATATAACGCAATATGAAAATTTAAATAGTGTTGATATCAAAATTTGTGAATGTAAATTGTGTTAAATTATGAGTCTGGTGTTGACAAAGGCTTTAACAGGCCGAAACGTTCACTTCTTTTCACATTTCTCTGTGGATTTTCCACATAAAAATGATCAATGTTTTGTGATAGTCAATTGCATATATATTTATATTTAATATAATATATATAATATATATATATATATATATATATATATATATATATATATATATATATATATATATATATATATATATATATAATATCGTAACTGAGATCTTTGCGCCAAATTGACATTTTGGTGAACACAAATATGCCTTGAAAATTTGGATACCTGAATAGATTCTGAAAGATTCTAAAGCTATAAATTCATATGAATTTTATGAAGATTTAGTAAGAAATTGCTAGACACACACAGATTTACCTGAATTTACCCGAGGGCCACTAATACTAGTGGCCTCGACGAGGACAGGAAGCCGGCGGCTTGTCAAAGGTCGTCTTCATTTGCCCTGATGAAATATCATCAGGTGTTGATATATTACTGAACAGGATATCAACGTCGACGCAGTGAGCGTTAGGTCTGGTATTTGAAATAAGGAAATTGCCCGGGGTAAATACTGGTTTGGAAATGTATTGTAAATGTATGAAGATTCAGGGTCGTTGGAATGTTTCAAGCGAAGGCCAGACAAATTTATGATTGGCTGGGTATTAAAAGGAGCTACCTTGCATAGGTCAATAGACCTGACAGCTGGGTGGACAGAGCTTCGGATTCGTAGTCACGAGGTTCCGGGTTCGATCCCCGATGGAGGCGGAGACAAATAGGCAAAATGTTTCTTTCACCCTGATGCCCCTGTTACCTAGCAGTAAATAGGTACCTGGGTGTTAGTCAGCTGTCACGGGCTGCTTCCTGGGGGGTGGAGGCCTGGTCGAGGACCGGGCCGCGGGGACACTAAGCCCCGAAATCATCTCAAGATAACCTTAAGATAAGTGACTTTTCTTATATTTCTTACCACAAATAAAGAAATATAGTTCCCCAATTGCTCTCCATACGACAGGACCGGGCCGCGGGGACACTAAAGCCCCGAAATCATCTCAAGATAACCTTAAGATACGTGACTTTTCTTATATTTCTTACCACAAATAAAGAAATATAGTTCCCCAATTGCTCTCCATACGACAGGACCGGGCCGCGGGGACACTAAGCCCCGAAATCATCTCAAGATAACCTCAAGAAGATAACCCTCCGTAATCAGAATCAACAGGAGAGATCTGTTTGAAGTCACAAACTGCTTGAATTGGTTGGTACAACAATGCTCTTGTATTCTACAGGTCCAAGTTCGAACCCCGATGATCTAAAGGGTTGGGGATTACTTCACTCTGACCTTATCTTACCTTACAAGTTCATTATAATCAAACTGGCTTAGCGCTTTCTCTTCATAATAACCTTACCATGAACTGTACAAAAACCGCTCAATATAATTGTATTATTCCATGTGGCGACGTTAGACACGACCTAGCCATCTTGAGATGATTTCGGGGCTTTAGTGTCCCCGCGGCCCGGTCCTCGACCAGGCCTCCACCCCCCAGGAAGCAGCCCGTGACAGCTGACTAACTCCCAGGTACCTATTTACTGCTAGGTAACAGAGGCATCTGGGTGAAAGAAACTCTGCCCATTGTTTCTCGCTGGCGCCGGGATCCTAGCCTCATCATTGGAACGATAGCGGCTCTAATTCACCGACCTCATGAAATTTAGAAGTCTCCCCTTTGTTAGCTCGATCATGGCCTCCGTTTTCGGTAATTCTATTATTATTCTGCTGATAAACTGGCTGTTGCGTATTGTTTGACGTCTAATTCAGCCCTTTTCCACATCAAGAGTCATTTGTTTCCACGCTACGGACATGCTAGACGGCCCAGAGAATATTTTGGTTTATGGATGAAAGCTGCGAATTGAACGATTTGGGCATAATTAAAGTTTTTTTGAAATTTTGTGGGGGCAGCCTCTCCTAAATATGGCGTCGCGGAGAGCATTTCCCGCCCTGGGCGGTGACACTGGCATGAAGCGATACAACGAGAGACGCGATTGGCTGCAGGTTTGAGTGCCAGCCAATCAGTAGGTGGCTCACAAGATTTTAGCAAAATTTGCGTTCGTATTGCCAGGTTTGAGCTTCAAGAAGAGAGCAAATGACCTCTACTTACGTGAAGAGCGGCCAATGACCTCGTTGGAGAAGGGAACCACATCAGAGCTCATGCTTCTATCCAGGATCCAGCCAGGAGGGATAGAAGCTCATGCCAGTCGAAGGGGGTCACAACATTCCCAAAGACGGACGAAAGGGTCCAGGACGACCTGTCTATCCCGGACGAATACGCGTCGATCTGTCCTGCAAGAGGACGCGTCAACAATTTTCCATGTCAACAATTGTATTTTTGTTTAATTGAGAGTTAATTATAACACTTTGAGCTGCTTATTCGAGGCTAGGCTTGCTTAGGCTCAGTTAAGCAGGATCATGATAAGTTAAATTTGATTAGAATAGTTATTGTCGTTAAAATGGTTCATTTAGAAAGCTAAATTTCAGGAATTCAAGAGGCTGGCAGTGTCCATTTTCTGTAAACATCTCGTCACTAAAGAAAACAAATTTCTATTTTTAAGGAGGACTACGGAGAACCTAAAGTATAGCGATGGTGTGGACGAGTTCATGTGTTAACGCATTTGTGTGCGTAAAGGCATATGTGCGCCGTCGCATGCGTGTGGTGACGCACATGACATAGATTTACCAATAAGTGCGTCTTAATAAGAGTTTAATGGTAAAGATATTAACTAATGTTTGCTTGAAGTCCAGATTATATTGTTTCAAGAAGTATTTTATGCCTAAATTATTTATACGGTTTTATAGGCCTATAGTCATCTAAACTAATATTCTGCGTTCGTTATACACATTCCTGTTCCGTTCCTAGCGGAACAGCCTATTACGTTCTCTTCAGAATTTAGATATTGATTTTGAAGTTTTATCTAATTCATTTATACGGTGCATTAACTAAGTATATTAGTTATGGCTGGAATAAACAGATGCTAGATTCACGAAGTAGTTACGCAAGCACTTACGAACCTGTACATCTTTTCTCAATCTTTGGCGGCTTTGTTTACAATTATTAAACAGTTAATGAGCTCCGAAGCACCAGGAGGCTGTTTATAACAATAACAACAGTTGATTGGCAAGTTTTCATGCTTGTAAACTGTTTAATAAATGTAACCAAAGCCATCAAAGATTGAGGAAAGATTTACACGTTCGTAAGTGCTTGCGTAACTGCTTCGTGAATCTGGCCACAGGTTCGTAAGTGCTTGCGTAACTGCTTCGTGAATCTGTCCCCAGGTTCGTAAGTGCTTGCGTAACTGCTTCGTGAATCTGGCCACAGGTTCGTAAGTGCTTGCGTAACTGCTTCGTGAATCTGTCCTGTCTTCGCCCCAAAAATTATATATTGTCAAAAATCATTAACAATCACAACAATATCGTTCCTCCTTAATACAAATGCCTTCTTTCGTTATTAAAATCTCCTCTTTTACTATTAGATTTTACTTCATAATAAAAATAGCTCCTTTCACTATTCACATTCATGAACAAATTTACAAGGGCTGTGACGAGGATTCGAACCTGCGTCCAAGAGCATCCCAGACGCTGCCTTAATTGACTGAGCTACGACATGGTCAAAAGAGTTGAAACCGAAGTTCTACTGAACTTACTGGATCTTGCAGCCTCTCCGAGACCCAAACCAGGGTTTTACACAACTCCCCCCCATGCACTCGAGCTATGTCAATGTGTCTATTCACTGTCTATTAACTATTCACTCTCCTACTTCAGTTACAATATCTCTCATCGCTGTTACAATCTCGATGATAATTGGACACATACGAAAATAATTACTCCTCATTTGAGTTGAAATTATGATATTTCCCAATATTTGTTTCTTAATTTTAGTTAAAAATCCTTCTAAATCAAGGCTTTAATATTCAGACTTTTTGCCTTCGTGGGCTCTCATTATATCAGCAAATATTATCGTTGCTCCCTCATACATCACAGCGTGTGTATTATTACGCTCTATTCATCATGTATTCAACCAGGTGAGTATGAGTAGGTGTTTCTATTCACATCCTCTCTCGTTGGCTAATTGGTTTCTTCCTCAACCGGTTTGCGACACGCAGGAGTCGAGGCCAAGCGGTTAAGTCAGCTTGAATGGCTTCCAGAGAGTAATCTGTCGGGATGGTACCCGTTGGTAGACAGTAGAGGGGCTCAGGGACGGAATGTTAAGCTTCGTTATGTTTAGGGGTGTCGCGGGGAGTGGCTTGTAAGCTGGGAGTTCATTCCTGTGTGTTCGGAGTGAACACCACAAGGGGAATGATGCTGGGGAAGGGGGAGTGTGAGTGTGAGTGTGTGTGTACTCACCTAATTGTACTCACCTAATTGTGCTTGCGGGGGTTGAGCTTTGGCTCTTTGGTCCCGCCTCTCAACTGTCAATCAACTGGTGTACAGATTCCTGAGCCTACTGGGCTCTATCATACCTACATTTGAAACTGTGTATGGAGTCAGCCTCCACCACATCACTTCCTAGTGCATTCCATTTATTAACTACTCTGACACTGAAAAAATTCTTTCTAACGTCTCTGTGGCTCATCTGGGTACTAAGTTTCCACCTGTGTCCCCTTGTTCGTGTCCCACCCGTGCTGAAGAGTTTGTCTTTGTCCACCCTGTCAATTCCCCTGAGAATTTTGTAGGTGGTTATCATGTCTCCCCTTACTCTTCTGTTTTCCAGGGATGTGAGGTTCAGCTCCTTTAGCCTTTCCTCGTAGCTCAATCCTCTCAGTTCCGGGACGAGCCTGGTGGCATACCGCTGAATCTTCTCTAACTTTGTCTTGTGTTTAACTAGGTATGGACTCCAGGCTGGAGCTGCATACTCCAGGATTGGTCTTACATAAGTGGTATACAGGGTTCTGAAAGATTCCTTTCACAAGTTTCTGAAGGCAGTTCTTATGTTGGCCAGTCTAGCATATGCCGCTGATGATATTCTTTTGATGTGGGCCTCTGGGGACAGGTTCGGTGTGATATCAACCCCCAGATCCTTCTCTCTATTTGATTCTTGCAGGATTTCCCCTCCCAGATGATACCTTGTGTTCAGCCTCCTGCTCCCTTCGCCTAATTTCATCACCTTACACTTTCCAGAGTTGAACTTCAGCAGCCATTTTCTAGACCATTCCTCCAGTTTATCCAGGTCATCCTGGATGTGTGTGTGAGTGTGTGTGTGAGTGTGTGTGTGAGTGTGTGTGTGAGTGTGAGTGTGTGTGTGAGTGTGTGTGTGTTTACTAGTTGTGTTTTTGCGGGGGTTGAGCTTTGCTCTTTCGGCCCGCCTCTCAACTGTCAATCAACTGTTTACTAACTACTTTTTTTTTCCCACACCACACACACACCCCAGGAAGCAGCCCGTGACAGCGTGTGCGTGTGTGTGTGTGTGTGTGTGTGTGTGTGTGTGTGTGTGTGTGTGTGTGTGTGTGTGTGTGTGTGTGTGAGTGAGTGAGTGAGTGAGTGAGTGTGTACTCACCAAAATTGTACTCACTTAATTGTACTTGCGGGGGTTAAGCTCTGGCTCTTTGGTCCCACCTCTCGACTGTCAATCAACTGACGTACAGATTGTCTACATTTGAAACTGTGTATAGAGTCAGCCTCCACCACATCACTGCCTAATGCATTACATCTATTAACTACTCTGACACTGAAAAAGTTCTTTCTAACGTCCCTGTGGCTCATTTGGGTACTCAGTTTCCACCTGTGTCCCCCCTTGTAGGCAATTATGTATGTAATTGTCTCCATTGGGGAGTAAGTTGTGTAACCGAGCATCATAACAAGGAATGACTGTGGGGTTGACTGAGTTAGACACTAGGGGCCAGATTCACGAAGCAGTTACGCAAGCACTTACGAACGTGTACATCTTTCCTCAATCTTTGACGGCTTTGGTTACATTTATTAAACAGTTTACAAGCATGAAAACTTGCCAATTAACTGTTGTTATTGTTATAAACAGCCTCCTGGTGCTTCGGAGCTCATTAACTGTTTAATAATTGGAAACAAAGCCGCCAAAGATTGAGAAAAGATGGACAGGTTCGTAAGTGCTTGCGTAAGTGCTTTCGTGAATCTGGCCCTAGGCTGCCAAGTCAGTCCATGGCGTGTACACCCGAGGCTCTTCACTCATGTTTCTCAATACAATCCTCGCTGTATCTGATATCTTTGATGTCGCTCAGCTGGTGGTTTTTGCAACTGTATTGTAATCCTGATGTAAACAAACAGGAAGTGGGAGTTAAGCAAGAACAAAAGTACAAACAGACGTCAGAATTAGAGAAAAAATTTAAAATAGACCTGGCGGATTTGAATTTTTAATTTTTGAATTTTGATTTGATTTTTTATTTGAAATTGAATTTTGATTTGAAATTTGATTTGAATTTTGGATTCCAGTTTTGGTACTATGATAATTCTCCTGTCAATGATTCTGTCTGCCAGCCAGTGTTCTGTAAGTGGTAGCGAGGGGCGCCACCTTATTGACGCAGTGCCGCGGTCACCTGTCAGTTTCACCTGTATGACACCTGTATGACACCTGTATGACAGCTGAGTGGACAGATTTTCGTCCACTCCGGCAAGTTTACGAATCCTATGAGCCAAATTCTGGCTCACTACACATATTTGCAATTTGAATTTAAGACTTTTTATTCCGAAAATCTGACAATTAGTGATATCAGGTTAGGTTCAGTGATATCGTATAATATCTTATAATAACGTTAGAACGAAGATTAGGTGTTAAAAGTTGACTATATAAAGGTAGAGAGCCCATTTAAAGTAGGAGGGTTGTCGGATGGCGAAATTTAATTATATTGAGATATATTGGATATATTACCAAATATATATCCAATTATATTGAATATATTACCAAATATATATCCAATTATATTGGATATATTACCAAATTTTAAAGCTTATATATGAAGGGTGGAACTTGCTTTGGGAAAACAGTAGTTTGTTATGTAAAGTAAAATGAAGGTTTGTTAGATATTGTATGATTATGGATGTATTTAGTTGAAGAATTAATTTCTTATTTACGAACATTTAAAAAGATATAGTGATTGTCAAAATCAACTGTAAATCAATGAGAGATGTTGAATTTTTTTCATAATATAAAATAGTTTGACATTGATTGGTGAGTTTTTTCTTACGGGTCTAATAATCTTCTTTCTAACGTTACTACAAGATATTATATTATTGACCTATATTATTGACCTATTGCAGTATAACCTATTGAGCTATATAGCTCAGGCCTCGAAATTGGGATGTTTGGGATATTTTGAAAACTGCAGGGGGGTTTGGGCAAAATGTGACTCACCGCCGCTTTCAGCACTTGGCATATGTTCGGTAAAAAAAGTTGTAATTTCAAACTGCGAATACGTGCAGAGAGCCAGAAATTGGCTCCAAAATATGGCTCAGGCCTCGAAATTGGGATGTTTGGGATATTTTGAAAACTGCAGGGGGGTTTGGGCAAAATGTGAATCACCGCCGCTTTCAGCACTTGGCATATGTTCGGTAAAAAAAGTTGTAATTTCAAACTGCGAATACGTGCAGAGAGCCAGAAATTGGCTCCAAAATATGGCTCAGGCCTCGAAATTGGGATGTTTGGGATATTTTGAAAACTGCAGGGGGGTTTGGGCAAAATGTGATTCACCGCCGCTTTCAGCACTTGGCATATGTTCGGTAAAAAAAGTTGTAGTTTCAAACTGCGAATACGTGCAGAGAGCCAGAAATTGGCTCCAAAATATGGCTCAGGCCTCGAAATTGGGATGTTTGGGATATTTTGAAAACTGCAGGGGGGTTTGGGCAAAATGTGACTCGCCGCCGCTTTCAGCACTTGGCATATGTTCGGTAAAAAAAGTTGTAATTTCAAACTACGAATATGTGCAGAGAGCCAGAAATTGGCTCCAAAATATGGCTCAGGCCTCGAAATTGAGATGTTTGGGATATTTTGAAAACTGCAGGGGGAGTTTGGGCAAAATGTGACTCACCGCCGCTTTCAGCACTTGGCATATGTTCGGTAAAAAAAGTTGTAATTTCAAACTGTGAATACGTGCAGAAAGCCAGAAATTGGCTCCAAAATATGGCTCAGGCCTCGAAATTGGGATGTTTGGGATATTTTGAAAACTGCAGGGGGAGTTTGGGCAAAATGTGACTCACCGCCGCTTTCAGCACTTGGCATATGTTCGGTAAAAAAAGTTGTAATTTCAAACTGCAAATACGTGCAGAGAGCCAGAAATTGGCTCCAAAATATGGCTCAGGCCTCGAAATTGGGATGTTTGGGATATTTTAAAAACTGCAAAGGGGTTTGGGCAAAATGTGACTCACTGCCGCTTTCAGCACTTGGCATATGTTCGGTAAAAAAAAGTTGTAATTTCAAACTGCGAATACGTGCAGAGAGCCAGAAATTGGCTCCAAAATATGGCTCAGGCCTCAAAATTGGGATGTTTGGGATATTTTGAAAACTGCAGGGGGCTGTGGGCAAAATGTGACTCACCGCCGCTTTCAGCACTTGGCATATGTTCGGTAAAAAAGTTGTAATTTCAAACTGCGAATACGTGCAGAGAGCCAGAAATTGGCTCCAAAATATGGCTCAGGCCTCGAAATTGGGATGTTTGGGATATTTTGAAAACTGCAGGGGGGTTTGGGCAAAATGTGACTCATCGCCGCTTTCAGCACTTAGCATATGTTCGGTAAAAAAAAGTTGTAATTTCAAACTGCGAATACGTGCAGAGAGCCAGAAATTGGCTCCAAAATATGGCTCAGGCCTCGAAATTGTGATGTTTGGTATATTTTGAAAACTGTAGGGGGGTTTGGGCAAAATGTGACTCGCTGCCGCTTTCAGCACTTGGCATATGTTCGGTAAAAAAAGTTGTAATTTCAAACTGCGAATACGTGCAGAGAGCCAGAAATTGGCTCCAAAATATGGCTCAGGCCTCGAAATTGGGATGTTTGGGGTATTTTGAAAACTGCAGGGGGGGTTTGGGCAAAATGTGACTCACCACCACTTTCAGCACTTGGCATATGTTCGGTAAAAAAAGTTGTACTTTCAAACTGCGAATACGTGAAGAGAGCCAGAAATTGGCTCCAAAATATGGCTCAGGCCTCGAAATTGGGATTTTTGGGATATTTTGAAAACTGCAGGGGGGTTTGGGCAAAATGTGACTCACCGCCACTTTCAGCACTTGGCATATGTTCGGTAAAAAAAAGTTGTAATTTCAAACTGCGAATACGTGCAGAGAGCCAGAAATTGGCTCCAAAATATGGCTCAGGCCGCGAAATTGGGATGTTTGGGGTATTTTGAAAACTGCAGGGGGGTTTGGGCAAAATGTGACTCACCGCCGCTTTCAGCACTTGGCATATGTTCGGTAAAAAAAGTTGTAATTTCAAACTGCGAATACGTGCAGAGAACCAGAAATTGGCTCCAAAATATGGCTCAGGCCTCGAAATTGGGATGTTTGGGATATTTTGAAAACTGCAGGGGGGTTTGGGCAAAATGTGACTCACCGCCGCTTTCAGCACTTGGCATATGTTCGGTAAAAAAAGTTGTAATTTCAAACTGCGAATACGTGCAGAGAGCGAGAAATTGGCTCCAAAATATGGCTCAAGCCTCGAAATTGGGATGTTTGGGATATTTTGAAAAGTGTAGGGGGGTTTTGGCAAAATGTGACCCACAGCAGCTTTCAGTACTTGGCATATGTTCGGTATAAAAAGTCGTAATTTCAAACAGCGAATACGTGCACAGAGCCAGAATTTGGCTGCAAAATATGGCTCAGGCTTCGAAATTGGGATGTTTGGGATATTTTGAAAACTGCAGGGGGCTATGGGCAAAATGTGACTCACCGCCGCTTTCAGCACTTGGCATATGTTCGGTAAAAAAAGTTGTAATTTCAAACTGCGAATACGTGCAGAGAGCCAGAAATTGGCTCCAAAATATGGCTCAGGCCTCGAAATTGGGATGTTTGGGATATTTTGAAAACTGCAGGGGGGTTTGGGCAAAATGTGACTCACCGCCGCTTTCATCACTTGGCATATGTTCGGTAAAAAAAGTTGTTATTTCAAACTGCGAATACGTGCAGAGAGCCAGAAATTGGCTCCAAAATATGGCTCAGGCCTCGAAATTGAGTTGTTTGGGATATTTTGAAAAGTGCAGGGGGGTTTGGGCAAAATGTGACCCACAGCCGCTTTCTGTACTTGGCATATGTTCGGTATAAAAAGTCGTAATTTCAAACAGCGAATGCGTGCAGAGAGCCAGAATTTGGCTGCAAAATATGGCTCAGGCCTCGAAATTGGGATGTTTGGGATATTTTGAAAACTGCAGGGGGCTGTGGGCAAAATGTGACTCACCACCGCTTTCAGCACTTGGCACAAGTTCGGTAAAAAAAGTTGTAATTTCAAACTGCGAATACGTGCAGAGACCTAGAAATTGGCTCCAAAATATGGCTCAGGCCTCGAAATTGGGATGTTTGGGATATTTTGTAAACTGCAGGGGGCTGTGGGCAAAGTGTGACTCACCGCCACTTTTAGTACTTGGCATATGTTTGGTAAAAAAAAGTTGTAATTTCAAACTGCGAATACGTGCAGAGAGCCAGAAATTGGCTCCAAAATATGGCTCAGGCCTCGAAATTGGGATGTTTGGGATATTTTGAAAACTGCAGGGGGGTTTGGGCAAAATGTGATTCACCGCCGCTTTCAGCACTTGGCATATGTTCGGTAAAAAAAGTTGTAGTTTCAAACTGCGAATACGTGCAGAGAGCCAGAAATTGGCTCCAAAATATGGCTCAGGCCTCGAAATTGGGATGTTTGGGATATTTTGAAAACTGCAGGGGGGTTTGGGCAAAATGTGACTCGCCGCCGCTTTCAGCACTTGGCATATGTTCGGTAAAAAAAGTTGTAATTTCAAACTACGAATATGTGCAGAGAGCCAGAAATTGGCTCCAAAATATGGCTCAGGCCTCGAAATTGGGATGTTTGGGATATTTTGAAAACTGCAGGGGGGTTTCGGCAAAATGTGACTCACCGCCGCTTTCAGCACTTGGCATATGTTTGGTAAAGAAAGTTGTAATTTCAAACTGCAAATACGTGCAGAGAGCCAGAAATTGGCTCCAAAATATGGCTCAGGCCTCGAAATTGAGATGTTTGGGATATTTTGAAAAGTGCAGGGGGGTTTGGTCAAAAAGTGACCCACCGCCACTTTCAGTACTTGGCACATGTTCGGTATAAAAAATCGTAATTTCAAACAGCGAATACGTGCAGAGAGCCAGAATTTGGCTGCAAAGTATGGCTCAGGCCTCGAAATTGGGATGTTTGGGATATTTTGAAAAGTGTAGGGGGGTTTGGGCAAAATGTGACCCACAGCAGCTTTCAGTACTTGGCATATGTTCGGTATAAAAAGTCGTAATTTCAAACAGCGAATACGTGCAGAGAGCCAGAATTTGGCTGCAAAATATGGCTCAGGCTTCGAAATTGGGATGTTTGGAATATTTTGAAAACTGCAGGGGGCTGTGGGCAAAATGTGACTCACCGCAGCTTTCAGCACTTGGCATATGTTCGGTAAAAAAAGTTGTAATTTCAAACTGCGAATACGTGCAGAGAGCCAGAAATTGGCTCCAAAATATGGCTCAGGCCTCGAAATTGGGATGTTTGGGATATTTTGAAAACTGCAGCGGGGTTTGGGCAAAATGTGACTCACCGCCGCTTTCAGCACTTGGTATATGTTCGGTAAAAAAAGTTGTAATTTCAAACTGCGAATACGTGCAGAAAGCCAGAAATTGGCTCCAAAATATGGCTCAGGCCTCGAAATTGCGACGTTTGGGATATTTTGAAAACTGCAGGGGGTTTGGGCAAAATGTGACTCACCGCCGCTTTCAGCACTTGGCATATGTTCAGTATAAAAAGTCGTAATTTCAAACAGCGAATGCGTGCAGAGAGCCAGAATTTGGCTGCAAAATATGGCTCAGGCCTCGAAATTGGGATGTTTGGGATATTTTGAAAACTGCAGGGGGCTGTGGGCAAAATGTGACTCACCACCGCTTTCAGCACTTGGCACATGTTCGGTAAAAAAAGTTGTAATTTCAAACTGCGAATACGTGCAGAGACCTAGAAATTGGCTCCAAAATATGGCTCAGGCCTCGAAATTGGGATGTTTGGGATATTTTGTAAACTGCAGGGGGCTGTGGGCAAAGTGTGACTCACCGCCACTTTCAGTACTTGGCATATGTTCGGTAAAAAAAAGTTGTAATTTCAAACTGCGAATACGTGCAGAGAGCCAGAAATTGGCTCCAAAATATGGCTCAGGCCTCGAAATTGGGATGTTTGGGATATTTTGAAAAGTGCAGGGGGGTTTGGGCAAAATGTGACATACCTCCGCTTTCAGTACTTGGCATATGTTCGGTATAAAAAGTCGTAATTTCAAACAGCAAATACGTGCAGAGAGCCAGAATTTGGCTGCAAAATATGGCTCAGGCTTCGAAATTGGGATGTTTGAGATATTTTGAAAACTGCAGGGGGCTATGGGCAAAATGTGACTCACCACCGCTTTCAGCACTTGGCATATGTTCGGTAAAAAAAGTTGTAATTTCAAACTGCGAATACGTGCAGAGAGCCAGAAATTGGCTCCAAAATATGGCTCAGGCCTCGAAATTGGGATGTTTGGGATATTTTGAAAACTGCAGGGGGGTTTCGGCAAAATGTGACTCGCCGCCGCTTTCAGCACTTGGCATATGTTTGGTAAAGAAAGTTGTAATTTCAAACTGCAAATACGTGCAGAGAGCCAGAAATTGGCTCCAAAATATGGCTCAGGCCTCGAAATTGAGATGTTTGGGATATTTTGAAAAGTGCAGGGGGGTTTGGGCAAAATGTGACCCACCGCCACTTTCAGTACTTGGCACATGTTCGGTATAAAAAGTCGTAATTTCAAACAGCGAATACGTGCAGAGAGCCAGAATTTGGCTGCAAAGTATGGCTCAGGCTTCGAAATTGGGATGTTTGGGATATTTTGAAAACTGCAGGGGGCTGTGGGCAAAATGTGACTCACTGCCGCTTTCAGCACTTGGCATATGTTCGGTAAAAAAAGTTGTAATTTCAAACTGCGAATGCGTGCAGAGAGCCAGAAATTGGCTCCAAAATATGGCTCAGGCCTCGAAATTGGGATGTTTGGGATATTTTGAAAAGTGCAGGGGGGTTTGGGCAAAATGTGACCCACCGCCGCTTTCAGTACTTGGCATATGTTCGGTATAAAATGTCGTAATTTCAAACAGCGAATACGTGCAGAGAGCAAGAATTTGGCTGCAAAATATGGCTCAGGCTTCGAAATTGCGATGTTTGGGATATTTTGAAAACTGCAGGGGGCTGTGGGCAAAATGTGACTCACCGCCGCTTTCAGCACTTGGCATATGTTCCGTAAAAAAAGTTTTAATTTCAAACTGCGAATACGTGCAGAGAGCCAGAAATTGGCTCCAAAATATGGCTCAGGCTTCGAAATTGGGATGTTTGGGATATTTTGAAAACTGCAGGGGGCTGTGGGCAAAATGTGACTCACCGCCGCTTTCAGCACTTGGCATATGTTCGGTAAAAAAAGTTGTAATTTCAAACTGCGAATACGTGCAGAGAGCCAGAAATTGGCTCCAAAATATGGCTCAGGCCTCGAAATTGGGATGTTTGGGATATTTTGAAAACTGCAGAAGGGTTTGGGCAAAATGTAACTCACCGCCGCTTTCAGCACTTGGCATATGTTCGGTAAAAAAAGTTGTAATTTCAAACTGCAAATACGTGCAGAGAGCCAGAAATTGGCTCCAAAATATGGCTCAGGCCTCGAAATTGGGATGTTGGGATATTTTGAAAACTGCAGGGGGGTTTGGACAAAATTTGACTCGCCGCCGCTTTCAGCACTTGGCATATGTTCGGTAAAAAAAGTTGTAATTTCACACTGCGAATCCGTGCAGAGCGCCAGAAATTGGCTCCAAAATATGGCTCAGGCCTCGAAAATGGGATGTTTGGGATATTTTGAAAACTGCAGGGGGGTTTGGGCAAAATGTGACTCACCGCCGCTTTCAGCACTTGGCATATGTTCGGTAAAAAAAGTTGTAATTTCAAACTGCGAATACGTGCAGAGAGCCAGAAATTGGCTCCAAAATATGGTTCGGGCCTCGAAATTGGGATGTTTGGGATATTTTGAAAACTGCAGGGGGGTTTGGGCAAAATGTGACTCACCGCCGCTTTCAGCACTTGGCATATGTTCGGTAAAAAAAGTTGAATTTCAAAATGCGAATACGTGCAGAGAGCCAGAAATTGGCTCCAAAATATGGCTCAGGCCTCGAAATTGGGATGTTTGGGATATTTTGAAAACTGCAGGGGGGTTTGGGCTAAATGTGACTCACCGCCGCTTTCAGCACTTGGCATATGTTCGGTAAAAAAAGTTGTAATTTCAAACTGCGAATACGTGCAGAGAGCCTGAAATTGGCTCCAAAATATGGCTCAGGCCACGAAATTGAGATGTTTGGGATATTTTGAAAACGCAGGGGGGTTTGGGCAAAATGTGACTCACCGCCGCTTTCAGCACTTGGCATATGTTCGGTAAAAAAAGTTGTAATTTCAAACAGCGAATACGTGCAGAGAGCCAGAAATTGGCTCCAAAATATGGCTCAGGCCTCGAAATTGGGATGTTTGGGATATTTTGAAAACTGCAGGGGGGTTTGGGCAAAATGTGACCCACAGCAGCTTTCAGTACTTGGCATATGTTCGGTATAAAAAGTCGTAATTTCAAACAGCGAATACGTGCAGAGAGCCAGAATTTGGCTGCAAAATATGGCTCAGGCTTCGAAATTGGGATGTTTGGGATATTTTGAAAACTGCAGGGGGCTGTGGGCAAAATGTGACTCACCGCAGCTTTCAGCACTTGGCATATGTTCGGTAAAAAAAGTTGTAATTTCAAACTGCGAATACGTGCAGAGAGCCAGAAATTGGCTCCAAAATATGGCTCAGGCCTCGAAATTGGGATGATTGGGATATTTTGAAAACTGCAGCGGGGTTTGGGCAAAATGTGACTCACCGCCGCTTTCAGCACTTGGCATATGTTCGGTAAAAAAAGTTGTAATTTCAAACTGCGAATACGTGCAGAAAGCCAGAAATTGGCTCCAAAATATGGCTCAGGCCCCGAAATTGCGATGTTTGGGATATTTTGAAAACTGCAGGGGGTTTGGGCAAAATGTGACTCACCGCCGCTTTCAGCACTTGGCATATGTTCGGTATAAAAAGTCGTAATTTCAAACAGCGAATGCGTGCAGAGAGCCAGAATTTGGCTGCAAAATATGGCTCAGGCCTCGAAATTGGGATGTTTGGGATATTTTGAAAACTGCAGGGGGCTGTGGGCAAAATGTGACTTACCACCGCTTTCAGCACTTGGCACATGTTCGGTAAAAAAAGTTGTAATTTCAAACTGCGAATACGTGCTGAGACCTAGAAATTGGCTCCAAAATATGGCTCAGGCCTCGAAATTGGGATGTTTGGGATATTTTGTAAACTGCAGGGGGCTGTGGGCAAAGTGTGACTCACCGCCACTTTCAGTACTTGGCATATGTTCGGTAAAAAAAAGTTGTAATTTCAAACTGCGAATACGTGCAGAGAGCCAGAAATTGGCTCCAAAATATGGCTCAGGCCTCGAAATTGGGATGTTTGGGATATTTTGAAAAGTGCAAGGGGGTTTGGGCAAAATGTGACATACCTCCGCTTTCAGTACTTGGCATATGTTCGGTATAAAAAGTCGTAATTTCAAACAGCGAATACGTGCAGAGAGCCAGAATATGGCTGCAAAATATGGCTCAGGCTTCGAAATTGGGATGTTTGAGATATTTTGAAAACTGCAGGGGGCTATGGGCAAAATGTGACTCACCACCGCTTTCAGCACTTGGCATATGTTCGGTAAAAAAAGTTGTAATTTCAAACTGCGAATACGTGCAGAGAGCCAGAAATTGGCTCCAAAATATGGCTCAGGCCTCGAAATTGGGATGTTTGGGATATTTTGAAAACTGCAGGGGGGTTTCGGCAAAATGTGACTCACCGCCGCTTTCAGCACTTGGCATATGTTTGGTAAAGAAAGTTGTAATTTCAAACTGCAAATACGTGCAGAGAGCCAGAAATTGGCTCCAAAATATGGCTCAGGCCTCGAAATTGAGATGTTTGGGATATTTTGAAAAGTGCAGGGGGGTTTGGGCAAAATGTGACCCACCGCCACTTTCAGCACTTGGCATATGTTCGGTATAAAAAGTCGTAATTTCAAACAGCGAATACGTGCAGAGAGCCAGAATTTGGCTGCAAAGTATGGCTCAGGCTTCGAAATTGGGATGTTTGGGATATTTTGAAAACTGCAGGGGGCTGTGGGCAAAATGTGACTCACCGCCGCTTTCAGCACTTGGCATATGTTCGGTAAAAAAAGTTGTAATTTCAAACTGCGAATACGTGCAGAGAGCGAGAAATTGGCTCCAAAATATGGCTCAGGCCTCGAAATTGGGATGTTTGGGATATTTTGAAAAGTGTAGGGGGGTTTGGGCAAAATGTGACCCACAGCAGCTTTCAGTACTTGGCATATGTTCGGTATAAAAAGTCGTAATTTCAAACAGCGAATACGTGCAGAGAGCCAGAATTTGGCTGCAAAATATGGCTCAGGCTTCGAAATTGGGATGTTTGGGATATTTTGAAAACTGCAGGGGGCTGTGGGCAAAATGTGACTCACCGCAGCTTTCAGCACTTGGCATATGTTCGGTAAAAAAAGTTGTAATTTCAAACTGCGAATACGTGCAGAGAGCCAGAAATTGGCTCCAAAATATGGCTCAGGCCTCGAAATTGGGATGATTGGGATATTTTGAAAACTGCAGCGGGGTTTGGGCAAAATGTGACTCACCGCCGCTTTCAGCACTTGGCATATGTTCGGTAAAAAAAGTTGTAATTTCAAACTGCGAATACGTGCAGAAAGCCAGAAATTGGCTCCAAAATATGGCTCAGGCCCCGAAATTGCGATGTTTGGGATATTTTGAAAACTGCAGGGGGTTTGGGCAAAATGTGACTCACCGCCGCTTTCAGCACTTGGCATATGTTCGGTATAAAAAGTCGTAATTTCAAACAGCGAATGCGTGCAGAGAGCCAGAATTTGGCTGCAAAATATGGCTCAGGCCTCGAAATTGGGATGTTTGGGATATTTTGAAAACTGCAGGGGGCTGTGGGCAAAATGTGACTCACCACCGCTTTCAGCACTTGGCACATGTTCGGTAAAAAAAGTTGTAATTTCAAACTGCGAATACGTGCTGAGACCTAGAAATTGGCTCCAAAATATGGCTCAGGCCTCGAAATTGGGATGTTTGGGATATTTTGTAAACTGCAGGGGGCTGTGGGCAAAGTGTGACTCACCGCCACTTTCAGTACTTGGCATATGTTCGGTAAAAAAAAGTTGTAATTTCAAACTGCGAATACGTGCAGAGAGCCAGAAATTGGCTCCAAAATATGGCTCAGGCCTCGAAATTGGGATGTTTGGGATATTTTGAAAAGTGCAGGGGGGTTTGGGCAAAATGTGACATACCTCCGCTTTCAGTACTTGGCATATGTTCGGTATAAAAAGTCGTAATTTCAAACAGCGAATACGTGCAGAGAGCCAGAATATGGCTGCAAAATATGGCTCAGGCTTCGAAATTGGGATGTTTGAGATATTTTGAAAACTGCAGGGGGCTATGGGCAAAATGTGACTCACCACTGCTTTCAGCACTTGGCATATGATCGGTAAAAAAAGTTGTAATTTCAAACTGCAAATACGTGCAGAGAGCCAGAAATTGGCTCAAAAATATGGCTCAAGCCTCGAAATTGGGATGTTTGGGATATTTTGAAAAGTGCAGGGGGGTTTGGGCAAAATGTGACTCACCGCCACTTTCAGCACTTGGCATATATTCGGTATAAAAAGTCGTAATTTCAAACTGCGAATACGTGCAGAGAGCCAGAAATTGGCTCAAAAATATGGCTCAGGCCTCGAAATTGGATTGTTTGGGATATTTTAAAAAGTGCAGGGTGGTTTGGGCAAAATGTGACTCACCGCCGCTTTCAGTACTTGGCATTGTTCGGTATAAGAAGTCGTAATTTCAAACAGCGAATACGTGCAGAGAGCCAGAATTTGGCTCCAAAATATGGCTCAGGCTTCGAAATTGAGATGTTTGGGATATTTTGAAAACTGCAGGGGGCTGTGGGCAAAATGTGACTCACCGCCGCTTTCAGCACTTGGCATATGTTTGGTAAAAAAAGTTGTAATTTCAAACTGCGAATACGTGCAGAGAGCCAGAAATTGGCTCCAAAATATGGCTCAGGCCTCGAAATTGGGATGTTTGGGATATTTTGAAAACTGCAGGGGGGTTTGGGCAAAATGTGACTCACCGCCGCTTTCAGCACTTGGCATATGTTCGGTAAAAAAAGTTGTAATTTCAAACTGGAAATACGCGCAGAGAGCCAGAAATTGGCTCCAAAATATGGCTCAGGCCACGAAATTGGGATGTTTGGGATATTTTGAAAACTGCAGGGGGGTTTGGGCAAAATTTGACTCACCGCCGCTTTCAGCACTTGGCATATGTTCGGTAAAAAAAGTTGTAATTTCAAACTGCGAATACGTGCAGAGAGCCAGAAATTGGCTGCAAAATATGGCTCAGGCCTCGAAATTGAGATGTTTGGGATATTTTGAAAAGTGCATGGGGGTTTGGGCAAAATGTGACCCACCGCCACTTTCAGTACTTGGCATATGTTCGGTATAAAAAGTCGTAATTTCAAACAGCGAATACGTGCAGAGAGCGAGAAATTGGCTCCAAAATATGGCTCAGGCCTCGAAATTGGGATGTTTGGGATATTTTGAAAAGTGTAGGGGGGTTTAGGCAAAATGTGACCCACAGCAGCTTTCAGTACTTGGCATATGTTCGGTATAAAAAGTCGTAATTTCAAACAGCGAATACGTGCAGAGAGCCAGAATTTGGCTGCAAAATATGGCTCAGGCTTCGAAATTGGGATGTTTGGGATATTTTGAAAACTGCAGGGGGCTGTGGGCAAAATGTGACTCACCGCAGCTTTCAGCACTTGGCATATGTTCGGTAAAAAAAGTTGTAATTTCAAACTGCGAATACGTGCAGAGAGCCAGAAATTGGCTCCAAAATATGGCTCAGGCCTCGAAATTGGGATGATTGGGATATTTTGAAAACTGCAGCGGGGTTTGGGCAAAATGTGACTCACCGCCGCTTTCAGCACTTGGCATATGTTCGGTAAAAAAAGTTGTAATTTCAAACTGCGAATACGTGCAGAAAGCCAGAAATTGGCTCCAAAATATGGCTCAGGCCCCGAAATTGCGATGTTTGGGATATTTTGAAAACTGCAGGGGGTTTGGGCAAAATGTGACTCACCGCCGCTTTCAGCACTTGGCATATGTTCGGTATAAAAAGTCGTAATTTCAAACAGCGAATGCGTGCAGAGAGCCAGAATTTGGCTGCAAAATATGGCTCAGGCCTCGAAATTGGGATGTTTGGGATATTTTGTAAACTGCAGGGGGCTGTGGGCAAAGTGTGACTCACCGCCACTTTCAGTACTTGGCATATGTTCGGTAAAAAAAAGTTGTAATTTCAAACTGCGAATACGTGCAGAGAGCCAGAAATTGGCTCCAAAATATGGCTCAGGCCTCGAAATTGGGATGTTTGGGATATTTTGAAAAGTGCAGGGGGGTTTGGGCAAAATGTGACATACCTCCGCTTTCAGTACTTGGCATATGTTCGGTATAAAAAGTCGTAATTTCAAACAGCGAATACGTGCAGAGAGCCAGAATATGGCTGCAAAATATGGCTCAGGCTTCGAAATTGGGATGTTTGAGATATTTTGAAAACTGCAGGGGGCTATGGGCAAAATGTGACTCACCACTGCTTTCAGCACATGGCATATGATCGGTAAAAAAAGTTGTAATTTCAAACTGCGAATACGTACAGAGAGCCAGAAATTGGCTCCAAAATATGGCTCAGGCCTCGAAATTGGGATGTTTGGGATAATTTGAAAACTGCAGGGGGGTTTGGGCAAAATTTGACTCACAGCCGCTTTCAGCACTTGGCATATGTTCGGTAAAAAAAAGTTGTAATTTCAAACTGCGAATACGTGCTGAGAGCCAGAAATTGGCTCCAAAATATGGCTCAGGCCTCGAAATTGGGATGTTTGGGATATTTTGAAAAGTGCAGGGGGGTTTGGGCAAAAATGTGACCCACCGCCGCTTTCAGTACTTGGCATATGTTCGGTATAAAAAGTCGTAATTTCAAACAGCGAACACATGCAGAGAGCCAGAATTTGGCTGCAAAATATGGCTCAGGCCTCGAAAATGGGATGTTTGGGATATTTTGAAAACTGCAGGGGGCTGTGGGCAAAATGTGACTCACCGCCGCTTTCAGCACTTGGCATATGTTCAGTAAAAAAAGTTGTAATTTCAAACTGCGAATACGTGCAGAGAGCCAGAAATTGGCTCAAAAATATGGCTCAAGCCTCGAAATTGGGATGTTTGGGATATTTTGAAAAGTGCAGGGGGGTTTGGGCAAAATGTGACTCACCGCCACTTTCAGCACTTGGCATATATTCGGTATAAAAAGTCGTAATTTCAAACTGCGAATACGTGCAGAGAGCCAGAAATTGGCTCAAAAATATGGCTCAGGCCTCGAAATTGGGATGTTTGGGATATTTTGAAAACTGCAGGGGGGTTTGGGCAAAATGTGACTCACCGCCGCTTTCAGCACTTGGCATATGTTCGGTAAAAAAAGTTGTAATTTCAAACTGGAAATACGCGCAGAGAGCCAGAAATTGGCTCCAAAATATGGCTCAGGCCTCGAAATTGGGATGTTTGGGATATTTTGAAAACTGCAGGGGGGTTTGGGCAAAATTTGACTCACCGCCGCTTTCAGCACTTGGCATATGTTCGGTAAAAAAAGTTGTAATTTCAAACTGCGAATACGTGCAGAGAGCCAGAAATTGGCTGCAAAATATGGCTCAGGCCTCGAAATTGAGATGTTTGGGATATTTTGAAAAGTGCATGGGGGTTTGGGCAAAATGTGACCCACCGCCACTTTCAGTACTTGGCATATGTTCGGTATAAAAAGTCGTAATTTCAAACAGCGAATACGTGCAGAGAGCCAGAATTTGGCTGCAAAGTATGGCTCAGGCTTCGAAATTGGGATGTTTGGGATATTTTGAAAGCTGCAGGGGGCTGTGGGCAAAATGTGACTCACCGCCGCTTTCAGCACTTGGCATATGTTCGGTAAAAAAAGTTGTAATTTCAAACTGCGAATACGTGCAGAGAGCCAGAAATTAGCTCCAAAATATGGCTCAGGCCTCGAAATTGGGTTGTTTGGGATATTCTGAAAAGTGCAGGGGGGTTTGGGCAAAATGTGACCCACAGCCGCTTTCTGTACTTGGCATATGTTCGGTATAAAAAGTCGTAATTTCAAACATTGAATACGTGCAGAGAGCCAGAATTTGGCTCCAAAATATGGCTCAGGCTTCGAAATTGGGATGTTTGGGATATTTTGAAAACTGCAGGGGGGTTTAGGCAAAATGTAACTCACCGCCGCTTTCAGCACTTGGCATATGTTCAGTAAAAAAAGTTGTAATTTCAAACTGCGAATACGTGCAGAGAGCCAGAAATTGGCTCCAAAATATGGCTCAGGCCTCGAAATTGGGATGTTTGGGATATTTTGAAAAGTGTAGGGGGGTTTGGGCAAAATGTGACCCACAGCAGCTTTCAGTACTTGGCATATGTTCGGTATAAAAAGTCGTAATTTCAAACAGCGAATACGTGCAGAGAGCCAGAATTTGGCTGCAAAATATGGCTCAGGCTTCGAAATTGGGATGTTTGGGATATTTTGAAAACTGCAGGGGGCTGTGGGCAAAATGTGACTCACCGCAGCTTTCAGCACTTGGCATATGTTCGGTAAAAAAAGTTGTAATTTCAAACTGCGAATACGTGCAGAGAGCCAGAAATTGGCTCCAAAATATGGCTCAGGCCTCGAAATTGGGATGATTGGGATATTTTGAAAACTGCAGCGGGGTTTGGGCAAAATGTGACTCACCGCCGCTTTCAGCACTTGGCATATGTTCGGTAAAAAAAGTTGTAATTTCAAACTGCGAATACGTGCAGAAAGCCAGAAATTGGCTCCAAAATATGGCTCAGGCCCCGAAATTGCGATGTTTGGGATATTTTGAAAACTGCAGGGGGTTTGGGCAAAATGTGACTCACCGCCGCTTTCAGCACTTGGCATATGTTCGGTATAAAAAGTCGTAATTTCAAACAGCGAATGCGTGCAGAGAGCCAGAATTTGGCTGCAAAATATGGCTCAGGCCTCGAAATTGGGATGTTTGGGATATTTTGAAAACTGCAGGGGGCTGTGGGCAAAATGTGACTCACCACCGCTTTCAGCACTTGGCACATGTTCGGTAAAAAAAGTTGTAATTTCAAACTGCGAATACGTGCTGAGACCTAGAAATTGGCTCCAAAATATGGCTCAGGCCTCGAAATTGGGATGTTTGGGATATTTTGTAAACTGCAGGGGGCTGTGGGCAAAGTGTGACTCACCGCCACTTTCAGTACTTGGCATATGTTCGGTAAAAAAAAGTTGTAATTTCAAACTGCGAATACGTGCAGAGAGCCAGAAATTGGCTCCAAAATATGGCTCAGGCCTCGAAATTGGGATGTTTGGGATATTTTGAAAAGTGCAGGGGGGTTTGGGCAAAATGTGACATACCTCCGCTTTCAGTACTTGGCATATGTTCGGTATAAAAAGTCGTAATTTCAAACAGCGAATACGTGCAGAGAGCCAGAATATGGCTGCAAAATATGGCTCAGGCTTCGAAATTGGGATGTTTGAGATATTTTGAAAACTGCAGGGGGCTATGGGCAAAATGTGACTCACCACTGCTTTCAGCACATGGCATATGATCGGTAAAAAAAGTTGTAATTTCAAACTGCGAATACGTACAGAGAGCCAGAAATTGGCTCCAAAATATGGCTCAGGCCTCGAAATTGGGATGTTTGGGATAATTTGAAAACTGCAGGGGGGTTTGGGCAAAATTTGACTCACAGCCGCTTTCAGCACTTGGCATATGTTCGGTAAAAAAAAGTTGTAATTTCAAACTGCGAATACGTGCAGAGAGCCAGAAATTGGCTCAAAAATATGGCTCAAGCCTCGAAATTGGGATGTTTGGGATATTTTGAAAAGTGCAGGGGGGTTTGGGCAAAATGTGACTCACCGCCACTTTCAGCACTTGGCATATGTTCGGTAAAAAAAGTTGTAATTTCAAACTGGAAATACGCGCAGAGAGCCAGAAATTGGCTCCAAAATATGGCTCAGGCCTCGAAATTGGGATGTTTGGGATATTTTGAAAAGTGCAGGGGGGTTTGGGCAAAAATGTGACCCACCGCCGCTTTCAGTACTTGGCATATGTTCGGTATAAAAAGTCGTAATTTCAAACAGCGAACACATGCAGAGAGCCAGAATTTGGCTGCAAAATATGGCTCAGGCCTCGAAAATGGGATGTTTGGGATATTTTGAAAACTGCAGGGGGCTGTGGGCAAAATGTGACTCACCGCCGCTTTCAGCACTTGGCATATGTTCAGTAAAAAAAGTTGTAATTTCAAACTGCGAATACGTGCAGAGAGCCAGAAATTGGCTCAAAAATATGGCTCAAGCCTCGAAATTGGGATGTTTGGGATATTTTGAAAAGTGCAGGGGGGTTTGGGCAAAATGTGACTCACCGCCACTTTCAGCACTTGGCATATATTCGGTATAAAAAGTCGTAATTTCAAACTGCGAATACGTGCAGAGAGCCAGAAATTGGCTCAAAAATATGGCTCAGGCCTCGAAATTGGGATGTTTGGGATATTTTGAAAACTGCAGGGGGGTTTGGGCAAAATGTGACTCACCGCCGCTTTCAGCACTTGGCATATGTTCGGTAAAAAAAGTTGTAATTTCAAACTGGAAATACGCGCAGAGAGCCAGAAATTGGCTCCAAAATATGGCTCAGGCCTCGAAATTGGGATGTTTGGGATATTTTGAAAACTGCAGGGGGGTTTGGGCAAAATTTGACTCACCGCCGCTTTCAGCACTTGGCATATGTTCGGTAAAAAAAGTTATAATTTCAAACTGCGAATACGTGCAGAGAGCCAGAAATTGGCTGCAAAATATGGCTCAGGCCTCGAAATTGAGATGTTTGGGATATTTTGAAAAGTGCATGGGGGTTTGGGCAAAATGTGACCCACCGCCACTTTCAGTACTTGGCATATGTTCGGTATAAAAAGTCGTAATTTCAAACTGCGAATACGTGCAGAGAGCCAGAAATTAGCTCCAAAATATGGCTCAGGCCTCGAAATTGGGTTGTTTGGGATATTCTGAAAAGTGCAGGGGGGTTTGGGCAAAATGTGACCCACAGCCGCTTTCTGTACTTGGCATATGTTCGGTATAAAAAGTCGTAATTTCAAACATTGAATACGTGCAGAGAGCCAGAATTTGGCTCCAAAATATGGCTCAGGCTTCGAAATTGGGATGTTTGGGATATTTTGAAAACTGCAGGGGGGTTTGGGCAAAATGTAACTCACCGCCGCTTTCAGCACTTGGCATATGTTCGGTAAAAAAAGTTGTAATTTCAAACTGCGAATACGTGCAGAGAGCCAGAAATTGGCTCCAAAATATGGCTCAGGCCTCGAAATTGGGATGTTTGGGATATTTTGAAAAGTGTAGGGGGGTTTGGGCAAAATGTGACCCACAGCAGCTTTCAGTACTTGGCATATGTTCGGTATAAAAAGTCATAATTTCAAACAGCGAATACGTGCAGAGAGCCAGAATTTGGCTGCAAAGTATGGCTCAGGCTTCGAAATTGGGATGTTTGGGATATTTTGAAAACTGCAGGGGGCTGTGGGCAAAATGTGACTCACCGCCGCTTTCAGCACTTGGCATATGTTCGGTAAAAAAAGTTGTAATTTCAAACTGCGAATACGTGCAGAGAGCCAGAAATTAGCTCCAAAATATGGCTCAGGCCTCGAAATTGGGTTGTTTGGGATATTTTGAAAAGTGCAGGGGGGTTTGGGCAAAATGTGACCCACAGCCGCTTTCTGTACTTGGCATATGTTCGGTATAAAAAGTCGTAATTTCAAACATTGAATACGTGCAGAGAGCCAGAATTTGGCTCCAAAATATGGCTCAGGCTTCGAAATTGGGATGTTTGGGATATTTTGAAAACTGCAGGGGGGTTTGGGCAAAATGTGACTCACCGCCGCTTTCAGCACTTGGCATATGTTCGGTAAAAAAAGTTGTAATTTCAAACTGCGAATACGTGCAGAGAGCCAGAAATTGGCTTAAAAATATGGCTCAGGCCTCGAAATTGGGATGTTTGGGATATTTTGAAAACTGCAGGGGGGTTTAGGCAAAATGTGACTCACCGCCGCTTTCAGCACTTGGCATATGTTCGGTAAAAAAAGTTGTAATTTCAAACTGCGAATACGTGCAGAGACCTAGAAATTGGCTCCAAAATATGGCTCAGGCCTCGAAATTGGGATGTTTGGGATATTTTGAAAACTGCAGGGGGGTTTGGGCAAAATGTGACATACCTCCGCTTTCAGTACTTGGCATATGTTCGGTATAAAAAGTCGTAATTTCAAACAGCGAATACGTGCAGAGAGCCAGAATATGGCTGCAAAATATGGCTCAGGCTTCGAAATTGGGATGTTTGAGATATTTTGAAAACTGCAGGGGGCTATGGGCAAAATGTGACTCACCACTGCTTTCAGCACATGGCATATGATCGGTAAAAAAAGTTGTAATTTCAAACTGCGAATACGTACAGAGAGCCAGAAATTGGCTCCAAAATATGGCTCAGGCCTCGAAATTGGGATGTTTGGGATAATTTGAAAACTGCAGGGGGGTTTGGGCAAAATTTGACTCACAGCCGCTTTCAGCACTTGGCATATGTTCGGTAAAAAAAAGTTGTAATTTCAAACTGCGAATACGTGCTGAGAGCCAGAAATTGGCTCCAAAATATGGCTAAGGCCTCGAAATTGGGATGTTTGGGATATTTTGAAAAGTGCAGGGGGGTTTGGGCAAAAATGTGACCCACCGCCGCTTTCAATACTTGGCATATGTTCGGTATAAAAAGTCGTAATTTCAAACAGCGAACACATGCAGAGAGCCAGAATTTGGCTGCAAAATATGGCTCAGGCCTCGAAAATGGGATGTTTGGGATATTTTGAAAACTGCAGGGGGCTGTGGGCAAAATGTGACTCACCGCCGCTTTCAGCACTTGGCATATGTTCAGTAAAAAAAGTTGTAATTTCAAACTGCGAATACGTGCAGAGAGCCAGAAATTGGCTCAAAAATATGGCTCAAGCCTCGAAATTGGGATGTTTGGGATATTTTGAAAAGTGCAGGGGGGTTTGGGCAAAATGTGACTCACCGCCACTTTCAGCACTTGGCATATATTCGGTATAAAAAGTCGTAATTTCAAACTGCGAATACGTGCAGAGAGCCAGAAATTGGCTCAAAAATATGGCTCAGGCCTCGAAATTGGGATGTTTGGGATATTTTGAAAACTGCAGGGGGGTTTGGGCAAAATGTGACTCACCGCCGCTTTCAGCACTTGGCATATGTTCGGTAAAAAAAGTTGTAATTTCAAACTGGAAATACGCGCAGAGAGCCAGAAATTGGCTCCAAAATATGGCTCAGGCCTCGAAATTGGGATGTTTGGGATATTTTGAAAACTGCAGGGGGGTTTGGGCAAAATTTGACTCACCGCCGCTTTCAGCACTTGGCATATGTTCGGTAAAAAAAGTTGTAATTTCAAACTGCGAATACGTGCAGAGAGCCAGAAATTGGCTGCAAAATATGGCTCAGGCCTCGAAATTGAGATGTTTGGGATATTTTGAAAAGTGCATGGGGGTTTGGGCAAAATGTGACCCACCGCCACTTTCAGTACTTGGCATATGTTCGGTATAAAAAGTCGTAATTTCAAACTGCGAATACGTGCAGAGAGCCAGAAATTAGCTCCAAAATATGGCTCAGGCCTCGAAATTGGGTTGTTTGGGATATTCTGAAAAGTGCAGGGGGGTTTGGGCAAAATGTGACCCACAGCCGCTTTCTGTACTTGGCATATGTTCGGTATAAAAAGTCGTAATTTCAAACATTGAATACGTGCAGAGAGCCAGAATTTGGCTCCAAAATATGGCTCAGGCTTCGAAATTGGGATGTTTGGGATATTTTGAAAACTGCAGGGGGGTTTGGGCAAAATGTAACTCACCGCCGCTTTCAGCACTTGGCATATGTTCGGTAAAAAAAGTTGTAATTTCAAACTGCGAATACGTGCAGAGAGCCAGAAATTGGCTCCAAAATATGGCTCAGGCCTCGAAATTGGGATGTTTGGGATATTTTGAAAAGTGTAGGGGGGTTTGGGCAAAATGTGACCCACAGCAGCTTTCAGTACTTGGCATATGTTCGGTATAAAAAGTCATAATTTCAAACAGCGAATACGTGCAGAGAGCCAGAATTTGGCTGCAAAGTATGGCTCAGGCTTCGAAATTGGGATGTTTGGGATATTTTGAAAACTGCAGGGGGCTGTGGGCAAAATGTGACTCACCGCCGCTTTCAGCACTTGGCATATGTTCGGTAAAAAAAGTTGTAATTTCAAACTGCGAATACGTGCAGAGAGCCAGAAATTAGCTCCAAAATATGGCTCAGGCCTCGAAATTGGGTTGTTTGGGATATTTTGAAAAGTGCAGGGGGGTTTGGGCAAAATGTGACCCACAGCCGCTTTCTGTACTTGGCATATGTTCGGTATAAAAAGTCGTAATTTCAAACATTGAATACGTGCAGAGAGCCAGAATTTGGCTCCAAAATATGGCTCAGGCTTCGAAATTGGGATGTTTGGGATATTTTGAAAACTGCAGGGGGGTTTGGGCAAAATGTGACTCACCGCCGCTTTCAGCACTTGGCATATGTTCGGTAAAAAAAGTTGTAATTTCAAACTGCGAATACGTGCAGAGAGCCAGAAATTGGCTTAAAAATATGGCTCAGGCCTCGAAATTGGGATGTTTGGGATATTTTGAAAACTGCAGGGGGGTTTAGGCAAAATGTGACTCACCGCCGCTTTCAGCACTTGGCATATGTTCGGTAAAAAAAGTTGTAATTTCAAACTGCGAATACGTGCAGAGACCTAGAAATTGGCTCCAAAATATGGCTCAGGCCTCGAAATTGGGATGTTTGGGATATTTTGAAAACTGCAGGGGGGGTTTGGGCAAAATGTGACTCACCGCCACTTTCAGCACTTGGCACATGTTCGGTAAAAAAAGTTGTAATTTAAAACTGCGAATACGTGCAGAGACCTAGAAATTGGCTCCAAAATATGGCTCAGGCCTCGAAATTGGGATGTTTGGGATATTTTGTAAACTGCAGGGGGGTTTGGGCAAAATGTGACTCAGCGCCACTTTCAGCACTTGGCATATGTTCGGTAAAAAAAAGTTGTAATTTCAAACTGCGAATACGTGCAGAGAGCCAGAAATTGGCTCCAAAATATGGCTCAGGCCTCGAAATTGGGATGTTTGGGATATTTTGAAAAGTGCAGGGTGGTTTGGGCAAAATATGACCCACCTCCGCTTTCAGTACTTGGCATATGTTCGGTATAAAAAGTCGTAATTTCAAACGGCGAATACGTGCAGAGAGCCAGAATTTTGCTGCAAAATATGGCTCAGGCTTCGAAATTGGGATGTTTGGGATATTTTGAAAACTGCAGGGGGGTTTCGGCAAAATGTGACTCCCCGCCGCTTTCAGCACTTGGCATATGTTTGGTAAAGAAAGTTGTAATTTCAAACTGCAAATACGTGCAGAGAGCCAGAAATTGGCTCCAAAATATGGCTCAGGCCTCGAAATTGAGATGTTTTTGATATTTTGAAAAGTGCAGGGGGGTTTGGGCAAAATGTGACCCACCGTTGCTTTCAGTACTTGGCATATGTTCGGTATAAAAAGTCGTAATTTCAAACAGCGAATACGTGCAGAGAGCCAGAATTTGGCTGCAAACTATGGCTCAGGCTTCGAAATTTGGATGTTTGGGATATTTTGAAAACTGCAGGGGAAAGTGGGCAAAATGTGACTCACCGCCGCTTTCAGCACTTGGCATATGTTCGGTAAAAAAAGTTGTAATTTCAAACTGCGAATACGTGCAGAGAGCCAGAAATTGGCTCCAAAATATGGCTCAGGCCTCGAAATTGGGATTTTGGGGATATTTTGAAAACTGCAGGGGGGTTTGGGCAAAATGTGACCCACCGCCGCTTTCAGTACTTGGCATATGTTCGTTATAAAAAGTCGTAATTTCAAACAGCAAATACGTGAAGAGAGCCAGAATTTGGCTGCAAAATATGGCTCAGGCCTCGAAATTGAGATGTTTGGGATATTTTGAAAACTGCAGGGGGCTGTGGGCAAAATGTGACTCACCGCCGCTTTCAGCACTTGGCATATGTTCGGTAAAAAAAGTTGTAACTTCAAACTGCGAATACGTGCAGAGAGCCAGAAATTGGCTCCAAAATATGGCCCAGGCCTCGAAATTGGGATGTTTTGGATATTTTGAAAAGTGCAGGGGGGTTTGGGCAAAATGTGACTCACCGCCGCTTTCAGCACTTGGCATATGTTCGGTAAAAAAAGTTGTAATTTTAAACTGCGAATACGTGCAGAGAGCCAGAAATTGGCTCCAAAATATGGCTCAGGCCTCGAAATTGGGATGTTTGAGATATTTTGAAAACTGCAGGGAGGTTTGGGCAAAATGTGACTCACCGCAGCTTTCAGCACTTGGCATATGTTCGGTAAAAAAAGTTGTAATTTCAAACTGCGAATACGTGCAGAGAGCCAGAAATTGGCACCAAAATATGGCTCAGGCCTCTAAAATAGGATGTTTGGGGTATTTTGAAAACTGCAGGGGGCTGTGGGCAAAATGTGACTCACCGCCGCTTTCAGCACTTGGCATATGTTCCGTAAAAAAAGTTGTAATTTCAAACTGCGAATACGTGCAGAGTGCCAGAAATTGGCTCCAAAATATAGCTCAGGCCTCGAAATTGGGATGTTTGGGATATTTTGAAAACTGCACGGGGGTTTGGGCAAAATGTGACCCACCACCGCTTTCAGTACTTGGCATATGTTCGGTATAAAAAGTCGTAATTTCAAACAGCGAATACGTGCAGAGAGCCAGAATTTGGCTGCAAAATATGGCTCAGGCCTCGAAAATGGGATGTTTGGGATATTTTGAAAACTGCAGGAGGCTGTGGGCAAAATGTGACTCACCGCCGCTTTCAGCACTTGGCATATGTTCGGTAAAAAAAGTTGTAATTTCAAACTGTGAATACGTGCAGAGAGCCAGAAATTGGCTCCAAAATATGGCTCAGGCCTCGAAATTGGGATGTTTGGGATATTTTGAAAACTGCAGGGGGGTTTGGGCAAAATGTGACTTACCGCCGCTTTCAGCACTTGGCATATGTTCGGTAAAAAAAGTTGTAATTTCAAACTGCGAATACGTGCAGAGAGCCAGAAATTGGCTCAAAAATATGGCTCAGGCCTCGAAATTGGGATGTTTGGGATATTTTGAAAAGTGCAGGGGGGTTTGGGCAAAATGTGACCCACCGCCGCTTTCAGTACTTGGCATATGTTCGGTATAAAAAGTCGTAATTTCAAACAGCGAATACGTGCAGAGAGCCTGAATTTGGCTGCAAAATATGGCTCAGGCTTCGAAATTGAGATGTTTGGGATATTTTGAAAACTGCAGGGGGGTTTGGGCAAAATGTGACCCACCGCCGCTTTCAGCACTTGGCATATGTTCGGTAAAATTTTGTAATTTCAAACTGCGAATACGTGCAGAGAGCTAGAAATTGGCTCCAAAATATGGCTCAGGCCTCGAAATTGGGATGTTTGGGGTATTTTGAAAACTGCAGGGGGGTTTGGGCAAAATGTGACTCACCGCCGCTTTCAGCACTTGGCATATGTTCGGTAAAAAAAGTTGTAATTTCAAGCTGTAAATACGTGCAGAGAGCCAGAAATTGGCTCCAAAATATGGCTCAGGCCTCGAAATTGGAATGTTTGGGGTATTTTGAAAACTGCAGGGGGGTTTGGGCAAAATGTGACTCACCGCCGCTTTCAGCACTTAGCATATGTTCGGTAAAAAAAAGTTGTAATTTCAAACTGCGAATACGTGCAGAGAGCCAGAAATTGGCTCCAAAATATGGCTCAGGCCTCGAAATTGTGATGTTTGGGATATTTTGAAAACTGTAGGGGGGTTTTGGCAAAATGTGACTCGCTGCCGCTTTCAGCACTTGGCATATGTTCGGTAAAAAAAGTTGTAATTTCAAACTGCGAATACGTGCAGAGAGCCAGAAATTGGCTCCAAAATATGGCTCAGGCCTCGAAATTGGGATGTTTGGGGTATTTTGAAAACTGCAGGGGGGTTTGGGCAAAATGTGACTCACCACCGCTTTCAGCACTTGGCATATGTTCGGTAAAAAAAGTTGTACTTTCAAACTGCGAATACGTGCAGAGAGCCAGAAATTGGCTCCAAAATATGGCTCAGGCCTCGAAATTGGGATTTTTGGGATATTTTGAAAACTGCAGGGGGGTTTGGGCAAAATGTGACTCACCGCCACTTTCAGCACTTGGCATATGTTCGGTAAAAAAAAGTTGTAATTTCAAACTGCGAATACGTGCAGAGAGCCAGAAATTGGCTCCAAAATATGGCTCAGGCCGCGAAATTGGGATGTTTGGGATATTTTGAATACTGCAGGGGGGGTTTGGGCAAAATGTGGCTCACTGCCGTTTTCCGCACTTGGCATATGTTCGGTAAAAAAAGTTGTAATTTCAAACAGCGAATACGTGCAGAGAGCCAGAAATTGGCTCCAAAATATGGCTCAGGCCTCGAAATTAGGATGTTTGGGATATTTTGAAAAGTGCAGGGGGGTTTGGGCAAAAATGTGACCCACCGCCGCTTTCAGTACTTGGCATATGTTCGGTATAAAAAGTCGTAATTTCAAACAGCGAACACATGCAGAGAGCCAGAATTTGGCTGCAAAATATGGCTCAGGCCTCGAAAATGGGATTTTTGGGATATTTTGAAAACTGCAGGGGGCTGTGGGCAAAATGTGACTCACCGCCGCTTTCAGCACTTGGACTATGTTCAGTAAAAAAAGTTGTAATTTCAAACTGCGAATACGTGCAGAGAGCCAGAAATTGGCTCAAAAATATGGCTCAAGCCTCGAAATTGGGATGTTTGGGATATTTTGAAAAGTGCAGGGGGGGTTTGGGCAAAATGTGACTCACCGCCACTTTCAGCACTTGGCATATATTCGGTATAAAAAGTCGTAATTTCAAACTGCGAATACGTGCAGAGAGCCAGAAATTGGCTCAAAAATATGGCTCAGGCCTCGAAATTGGATTGTTTGGGATATTTTGAAAACTGCAGGGGGGTTTGGGCAAAATGTGACCCACCGCCTCTTTCAGTACTTGGCATTGTTCGGTATAAGAAGTCGTAATTTCAAACAGCGAATACGTGCAGAGAGCCAGAATTTGGCTCCAAAATATGGCTCAGGCTTCGAAATTGAGATGTTTGGGATATTTTGAAAACTGCAGGGGGCTGTGGGCAAAATGTGACTCACCGCCGCTTTCGGCACTTGGCATATGTTTGGTAAAAAAAGTTGTAATTTCAAACTACGAATACGTGCAGAGAGCCAGAAATTGGCTCCAAAATATGGCTCAGGCCTCGAAATTGGGATGTTTGGGATATTTTGAAAACTGCAGGGGGGTTTGGGCAAAATGTGACTCACCGCCGCTTTCAGCACTTGGCATATGTTCGGTAAAAAAAGTTGTAATTTCAAACTGGAAATACGCGCAGAGAGCCAGAAATTGGCTCCAAAATATGGCTCAGGCCTCGAAATTGGGATGTTTGGGATATTTTGAAAACTGCAGGGGGGTTTGGGCAAAATTTGACTCACCGCCGCTTTCAGCACTTGGCATATGTTCGGTAAAAAAAGTTGTAATTTCAAACTGCGAATACGTGCAGAGAGCCAGAAATTGGCTGCAAAATATGGCTCAGGCCTCGAAATTGAGATGTTTGGGATATTTTGAAAAGTGCATGGGGGTTTGGGCAAAATGTGACCCACCGCCACCTTCAGTACTTGGCATATGTTCGGTATAAAAAGTCGTAATTTCAAACAGCGAATACGTGCAGAGAGCCAGAATTTGGCTGCAAAGTATGGCTCAGGCTTCGAAATTGGGATGTTTGGGATATTTTGAAAGCTGCAGGGGGCTGTGGGCAAAATGTGACTCACCGCCGCTTTCAGCATTTGGCATATGTTCGGTAAAAAAAGTTGTAATTTCAAACTGCGAATACGTGCAGAGAGCCAGAAATTAGCTCCAAAATATGGCTCAGGCCTCGAAATTGGGTTGTTTGGGATATTCTGAAAAGTGCAGGGGGGTTTGGGCAAAATGTGACCCACAGCCGCTTTCTGTACTTGGCATATGTTCGGTATAAAAAGTCGTAATTTCAAACATTGAATACGTGCAGAGAGCCAGAATTTGGCTCCAAAATATGGCTCAGGCTTCGAAATTGGGATGTTTGGGATATTTTGAAAACTGCAGGGGGGTTTGGGCAAAATGTAACTCACCGCCGCTTTCAGCACTTGGCATATGTTCGGTAAAAAAAGTTGTAATTTCAAACTGCGAATACGTGCAGAGAGCCAGAAATTGGCTCCAAAATATGGCTCAGGCCTCGAAATTGGGATGTTTGGGATATTTTGAAAAGTGTAGGGGGGTTTGGGCAAAATGTGACCCACAGCAGCTTTCAGTACTTGGCATATGTTCGGTATAAAAAGTCATAATTTCAAACAGCGAATACGTGCAGAGAGCCAGAATTTGGCTGCAAAGTATGGCTCAGGCTTCGAAATTGGGATGTTTGGGATATTTTGAAAACTGCAGGGGGCTGTGGGCAAAATGTGACTCACCGCCGCTTTCAGCACTTGGCATATGTTCGGTAAAAAAAGTTGTAATTTCAAACTGCGAATACGTGCAGAGAGCCAGAAATTAGCTCCAAAATATGGCTCAGGCCTCGAAATTGGGTTGTTTGGGATATTTTGAAAAGTGCAGGGGGGTTTGGGCAAAATGTGACCCACAGCCGCTTTCTGTACTTGGCATATGTTCGGTATAAAAAGTCGTAATTTCAAACATTGAATACGTGCAGAGAGCCAGAATTTGGCTCCAAAATATGGCTCAGGCTTCGAAATTGGGATGTTTGGGATATTTTGAAAACTGCAGGGGGGTTTGGGCAAAATGGGACTCACCGCCGCTTTCAGCACTTGGCATATGTTCGTTATAAAAAGTCGTAATTTCAAACAGCAAATACGTGAAGAGAGCCAGAATTTGGCTGCAAAATATGGCTCAGGCCTCGAAATTGAGATGTTTGGGATATTTTGAAAACTGCAGGGGGCTGTGGGCAAAATGTGACTCACCGCCGCTTTCAGCACTTGGCATATGTTCGGTAAAAAAAGTTGTAACTTCAAACTGCGAATACGTGCAGAGAGCCAGAAATTGGCTCCAAAATATGGCTCAGGCCTCGAAATTGGGATGTTTTGGATATTTTGAAAAGTGCAGGGGGGTTTGGGCAAAATGTGACTCACCGCCGCTTTCAGCACTTGGCATATGTTCGGTAAAAAAAGTTGTAATTTTAAACTGCGAATACGTGCAGAGAGCCAGAAATTGGCTCCAAAATATGGCTCAGGCCTCGAAATTGGGATGTTTGAGATATTTTGAAAACTGCAGGGGGGTTTGGGCAAAATGTGACTCACCGCAGCTTTCAGCACTTGGCATATGTTCGGTAAAAAAAGTTGTAATTTCAAACTGCGAATACGTGCAGAGAGCCAGAAATTGGCACCAAAATATGGCTCAGGCCTCGAAAATAGGATGTTTGGGGTATTTTGAAAACTGCAGGGGGCTGTGGGCAAAATGTGACTCACCGCCGCTTTCAGCACTTGGCATATGTTCGGTATAAAAAGTCGTAATTTCAAACAGCGAATACGTGCAGAGAGCCAAAATTTGGCTGCAAAATATGGCTCAGGCCTCGAAAATGGGATGTTTGGGATATTTTAAAAACTGCAGGGGGCTGTGGGCAAAATGTGACTCACCGCCGCTTTCAGCACTTGGCATATGTTCGGTAAAAAAAGTTGTAATTTCAAACTGTGAATACGTGCAGAGAGCCAGAAATTGGCTCCAAAATATGGCTCAGGCCTCGAAATTGGGATGTTTGGGATATTTTGAAAACTGCAGGGGGGTTTGGGCAAAATGTGACTTACCGCCGCTTTCAGCACTTGGCATATGTTCGGTAAAAAAAGTTGTAATTTCAAACTGCGAATACGTGCAGAGAGCCAGAAATTGGCTCAAAAATATGGCTCAGGCCTCGAAATTGGGATGTTTGGGATATTATGAAAAGTGCAGGGGGGTTTGGGCAAAATGTGACCCACCGCCGCTTTCAGTACTTGGCATATGTTCGGTATAAAAAGTCGTAATTTCAAACAGGGAATACGTGCAGAGAGCCTGAATTTGGCTGCAAAATATGGCTCAGGCTTCGAAATTGAGATGTTTGGGATATTTTGAAAACTGCAGGGGGCTGTGGGCAAAATGTGACTCACCGCCGCTTTCAGCACTTGGCATATGTTCGGTAAAAAAAGTTGTAATTTCAAACTGCGAATACGTGCAGAGTGCCAGAAATTGGCTCCAAAATATAGCTCAGGCCTCGAAATTGGGATGTTTGGGATATTTTGAAAACTGCACGGGGGTTTGGGCAAAATGTGACCCACCGCCGCTTTCAGTACTTGGCATATGTTCGGTATAAAAAGTCGTAATTTCAAACAGCGAATACGTGCAGAGAGCCAGAATTTGGCTGCAAAATATGGCTCAGGCCTCGAAAATGGGATGTTTGGGATATTTTGAAAACTGCAGGGGGCTGTGGGCAAAATGTTACTCACCGCCGCTTTCAGCACTTGGCATATGTTCGGTAAAAAAAGTTGTAATTTCAAACTGTGAATACGTGCAGAGAGCCAGAAATTGGCTCCAAAATATGGCTCAGGCCTCGAAATTGGGATGTTTGGGATATTTTGAAAACTGCAGGGGGGTTTGGGCAAAATGTGACTTACCGCCGCTTTCAGCACTTGGCATATGTTCGGTAAAAAAAGTTGTAATTTCAAACTGCGAATACGTGCAGAGAGCCAGAAATTGGCTCAAAAATATGGCTCAGGCCTCGAAATTGGGATGTTTGGGATATTTTGAAAAGTGCAGGGGGGTTTGGGCAAAATGTGACCCACCGCCGCTTTCAGTACTTGGCATATGTTCGGTATAAAAAGTCGTAATTTCAAACAGCGAATACGTGCAGAGAGCCTGAATTTGGCTGCAAAATATGGCTCAGGCTTCGAAATTGAGATGTTTGGGATATTTTGAAAACTGCAGGGGGGTTTGGGCAAAATGTGACTCACCGCCGCTTTCAGCACTTGGCATATGTTCGGTAAAAAAAGTTGTAATTTCAAACTGCGAATACGTGCTGAGTGCCAGAAATTGGCTCCAAAATATAGCTCAGGCCTCGAAATTGGGATGTTTGGGATATTTTCAAAACTGCAGGGGGGTTTGGGCAAAATGTGACCCACCGCTGCTTTCAGTACTTGGCATATGTTCGGTATAAAAAATCGTAATTTCAAACAGCAAATACGTGCAGAGAGCCAGAATTTGGCTGCAAAATATGGCTCAGGCCTCGAAATTGGGATGTTTGAGATATTTTGAAAACTGCAGGGGGCTGTGGGCAAAATGTGACTCACCGCCGCTTTCAGCACTTGGCATATGTTCGGTAAAAAAAGTTGTAATTTCAAACTGTGAATACGTGCAGAGAGCCAGAAATTGGCTCCAAAATATGGCTCAGGCCTCGAAATTGGGATGTTTGGGATATTTTGAAAACTGCAGGGGGGTTTGGGCAAAATGTGACTTACCGCCGCTTTCAGCACTTGGCATATGTTCGGTAAAAAAAGTTGTAATTTCAAACTGCGAATACGTGCAGAGAGCCAGAAATTGGCTCAAAAATATGGCTCAGGCCTCGAAATTGGGATGTTTGGGATATTATGAAAAGTGCAGGGGGGTTTGGGCAAAATGTGACCCACCGCCGCTTTCAGTACTTGGCATATGTTCGGTATAAAAAGTCGTAATTTCAAACAGGGAATACGTGCAGAGAGCCTGAATTTGGCTGCAAAATATGGCTCAGGCTTCGAAATTGAGATGTTTGGGATATTTTGAAAACTGCAGGGGGCTGTGGGCAAAATGTGACTCACCGCCGCTTTCAGCACTTGGCATATGTTCGGTAAAAAAAGTTGTAATTTCAAACTGCGAATACGTGCAGAGTGCCAGAAATTGGCTCCAAAATATAGCTCAGGCCTCGAAATTGGGATGTTTGGGATATTTTGAAAACTGCACGGGGGTTTGGGCAAAATGTGACCCACCGCCGCTTTCAGTACTTGGCATATGTTCGGTATAAAAAGTCGTAATTTCAAACAGCGAATACGTGCAGAGAGCCAGAATTTGGCTGCAAAATATGGCTCAGGCCTCGAAAATGGGATGTTTGGGATATTTTGAAAACTGCAGGGGGCTGTGGGCAAAATGTTACTCACCGCCGCTTTCAGCACTTGGCATATGTTCGGTAAAAAAAGTTGTAATTTCAAACTGTGAATACGTGCAGAGAGCCAGAAATTGGCTCCAAAATATGGCTCAGGCCTCGAAATTGGGATGTTTGGGATATTTTGAAAACTGCAGGGGGGTTTGGGCAAAATGTGACTTACCGCCGCTTTCAGCACTTGGCATATGTTCGGTAAAAAAAGTTGTAATTTCAAACTGCGAATACGTGCAGAGAGCCAGAAATTGGCTCAAAAATATGGCTCAGGCCTCGAAATTGGGATGTTTGGGATATTTTGAAAAGTGCAGGGGGGTTTGGGCAAAATGTGACCCACCGCCGCTTTCAGTACTTGGCATATGTTCGGTATAAAAAGTCGTAATTTCAAACAGCGAATACGTGCAGAGAGCCTGAATTTGGCTGCAAAATATGGCTCAGGCTTCGAAATTGAGATGTTTGGGATATTTTGAAAACTGCAGGGGGGTTTGAGCAAAATGTGACTCACCGCCGCTTTCAGCACTTGGCATATGTTCGGTAAAAAAAGTTGTAATTTCAAACTGCGAATACGTGCTGAGTGCCAGAAATTGGCTCCAAAATATAGCTCAGGCCTCGAAATTGGGATGTTTGGGATATTTTCAAAACTGCAGGGGGGTTTGGGCAAAATGTGACCCACCGCTGCTTTCAGTACTTGGCATATGTTCGGTATAAAAAATCGTAATTTCAAACAGCAAATACGTGCAGAGAGCCAGAATTTGGCTGCAAAATATGGCTTAGGCCTCGAAATTGGGATGTTTTGGATATATTTAAAACTGCAGGGGGCTGTGGGCAAAATGTGACTCACCGCCGCTTTCAGCACTTGGCATATGTTCGGTAAAAAAAGTTGTTATTTCAAACTGCGAATACGTGCAGAGGGCCAGAAATTGGCTCCAAAATATGGCTCAGGCCTCGAAATTGGGATTTTGGGGATATTTTGAAAACTGCAGGGGGGTTTGGGCAAAATGTGACCCACCGCCGCTTTCAGTACTTGGCATATGTTCGTTATAAAAAGTCGTAATTTCGAACAGCAAATACGTGAAGAGAGCCAGAATTTGGCTCCAAAATATGGCTCAGGCCTCGAAATTGAGATGTTTGGGATATTTTGAAAACTGCAGGGGGCTGTGGGCAAAATGTGACTCACCGCCGCTTTCAGCACTTGGCATATGTACGGTAAAAAAAGTTGTAACTTCAAACTGCGAATACGTGCAGAGAGCCAGAAATTGGCTCCAAAATATGGCTCAGGCCTCGAAATTGGGATGTTTTGGATATTTTGAAAAGTGCAGGGGGGTTTGGGCAAAATGTGACTCACCGCCGCTTTCAGCACTTGGCATATGTTCGGTAAAAAAAGTTGTAATTTCAAACTGTGAATACGTGCAGAGAGCCAGAAATTGGCTCCAAAATATGGCTCAGGCCTCGAAATTGGGATGTTTGGGATATTTTGAAAACTGCAGGGGGGTTTGGGCAAAATGTGACTTACCGCCGCTTTCAGCACTTGGCATATGTTCGGTAAAAAAAGTTGTAATTTCAAACTGCGAATACGTGCAGAGAGCCAGAAATTGGCTCAAAAATATGGCTCAGGCCTCGAAATTGGGATGTTTGGGATATTATGAAAAGTGCAGGGGGGTTTGGGCAAAATGTGACCCACCGCCGCTTTCAGTACTTGGCATATGTTCGGTATAAAAAGTCGTAATTTCAAACAGGGAATACGTGCAGAGAGCCTGAATTTGGCTGCAAAATATGGCTCAGGCTTCGAAATTGAGATGTTTGGGATATTTTGAAAACTGCAGGGGGCTGTGGGCAAAATGTGACTCACCGCCGCTTTCAGCACTTGGCATATGTTCGGTAAAAAAAGTTGTAATTTCAAACTGCGAATACGTGCAGAGTGCCAGAAATTGGCTCCAAAATATAGCTCAGGCCTCGAAATTGGGATGTTTGGGATATTTTGAAAACTGCACGGGGGTTTGGGCAAAATGTGACCCACCGCCGCTTTCAGTACTTGGCATATGTTCGGTATAAAAAGTCGTAATTTCAAACAGCGAATACGTGCAGAGAGCCAGAATTTGGCTGCAAAATATGGCTCAGGCCTCGAAAATGGGATGTTTGGGATATTTTGAAAACTGCAGGGGGCTGTGGGCAAAATGTTACTCACCGCCGCTTTCAGCACTTGGCATATGTTCGGTAAAAAAAGTTGTAATTTCAAACTGTGAATACGTGCAGAGAGCCAGAAATTGGCTCCAAAATATGGCTCAGGCCTCGAAATTGGGATGTTTGGGATATTTTGAAAACTGCAGGGGGGTTTGGGCAAAATGTGACTTACCGCCGCTTTCAGCACTTGGCATATGTTCGGTAAAAAAAGTTGTAATTTCAAACTGCGAATACGTGCAGAGAGCCAGAAATTGGCTCAAAAATATGGCTCAGGCCTCGAAATTGGGATGTTTGGGATATTTTGAAAAGTGCAGGGGGGTTTGGGCAAAATGTGACCCACCGCCGCTTTCAGTACTTGGCATATGTTCGGTATAAAAAGTCGTAATTTCAAACAGCGAATACGTGCAGAGAGCCTGAATTTGGCTGCAAAATATGGCTCAGGCTTCGAAATTGAGATGTTTGGGATATTTTGAAAACTGCAGGGGGGTTTGAGCAAAATGTGACTCACCGCCGCTTTCAGCACTTGGCATATGTTCGGTAAAAAAAGTTGTAATTTCAAACTGCGAATACGTGCTGAGTGCCAGAAATTGGCTCCAAAATATAGCTCAGGCCTCGAAATTGGGATGTTTGGGATATTTTCAAAACTGCAGGGGGGTTTGGGCAAAATGTGACCCACCGCTGCTTTCAGTACTTGGCATATGTTCGGTATAAAAAATCGTAATTTCAAACAGCAAATACGTGCAGAGAGCCAGAATTTGGCTGCAAAATATGGCTTAGGCCTCGAAATTGGGATGTTTTGGATATATTTAAAACTGCAGGGGGCTGTGGGCAAAATGTGACTCACCGCCGCTTTCAGCACTTGGCATATGTTCGGTAAAAAAAGTTGTTATTTCAAACTGCGAATACGTGCAGAGGGCCAGAAATTGGCTCCAAAATATGGCTCAGGCCTCGAAATTGGGATTTTGGGGATATTTTGAAAACTGCAGGGGGGTTTGGGCAAAATGTGACCCACCGCCGCTTTCAGTACTTGGCATATGTTCGTTATAAAAAGTCGTAATTTCGAACAGCAAATACGTGAAGAGAGCCAGAATTTGGCTCCAAAATATGGCTCAGGCCTCGAAATTGAGATGTTTGGGATATTTTGAAAACTGCAGGGGGCTGTGGGCAAAATGTGACTCACCGCCGCTTTCAGCACTTGGCATATGTACGGTAAAAAAAGTTGTAACTTCAAACTGCGAATACGTGCAGAGAGCCAGAAATTGGCTCCAAAATATGGCTCAGGCCTCGAAATTGGGATGTTTTGGATATTTTGAAAAGTGCAGGGGGGTTTGGGCAAAATGTGACTCACCGCCGCTTTCAGCACTTGGCATATGTTCGGTAAAAAAAGTTGTAATTTCAAACTGTGAATACGTGCAGAGAGCCAGAAATTGGCTCCAAAATATGGCTCAGGCCTCGAAATTGGGATGTTTGGGATATTTTGAAAACTGCAGGGGGGTTTGGGCAAAATGTGACTTACCGCCGCTTTCAGCACTTGGCATATGTTCGGTAAAAAAAGTTGTAATTTCAAACTGCGAATACGTGCAGAGAGCCAGAAATTGGCTCAAAAATATGGCTCAGGCCTCGAAATTGGGATGTTTGGGATATTATGAAAAGTGCAGGGGGGGTTTGGGCAAAATGTGACCCACCGCCGCTTTCAGTACTTGGCATATGTTCGGTATAAAAAGTCGTAATTTCAAACAGCGAATACGTGCAGAGAGCCTGAATTTGGCTGCAAAATATGGCTCAGGCTTCGAAATTGAGATGTTTGGGATATTTTGAAAACTGCAGGGGGCTGTGGGCAAAATGTGACTCACCGTCGCTTTCAGCACTTGGCATATGTTCGGTAAAAAAAGTTGTAATTTCAAACTGCGAATACGTGCAGAGTGCCAGAAATTGGCTCCAAAATATAGCTCAGGCCTCGAAATTGGGATGTTTGGGATATTTTGAAAACTGCACGGGGGTTTGGGCAAAATGTGACCCACCGCCGCTTTCAGTACTTGGCATATGTTCGGTAAAAAAAGTCGTAATTTCAAACAGCGAATACGTGCAGAGAGCCAGAATTTGGCTGCAAAATATGGCTCAGGCCTCGAAAATGGGATGTTTGGGATATTTTGAAAACTGCAGGGGGCTGTGGGCAAAATGTGACTCACCGCCGCTTTCAGCACTTGGCATATGTTCGGTAAAAAAAGTTGTAATTTCAAACTGTGAATACGTGCAGAGAGCCAGAAATTGGCTCCAAAATATGGCTCAGGCCTCGAAATTGGGATGTTTGGGATATTTTGAAAAGTGCAGGGGGGTTTGGGCAAAATGTGACCCACCGCCGCTTTCAGTACTTGGCATATGTTCGGTATAAAAAGTCGTAATTTCAAACAGCGAATACGTGCAGAGAGCCTGAATTTGGCTGCAAAATATGGCTCAGGCTTCGAAATTGAGATGTTTGGGATATTTTGAAAACTGCAGGGGGGTTTGGGCAAAATGTGACTCACCGCCGCTTTCAGCACTTGGCATATGTTCGGTAAAAAAAGTTGTAATTTCAAACTGCGAATACGTGCTGAGTGCCAGAAATTGGCTCCAAAATATAGCTCAGGCCTCGAAATTGGGATGTTTGGGATATTTTCAAAACTGCAGGGGGGTTTGGGCAAAATGTGACCCACCGCTGCTTTCAGTACTTGGCATATGTTCGGTATAAAAAATGGTAATTTCAAACAGCAAATACGTGCAGAGAGCCAGAATTTGGCTGCAAAATATGGCTTAGGCCTCGAAATTGGGATGTTTTGGATATATTTAAAACTGCAGGGGGCTGTGGGCAAAATGTGACTCACCGCGGCTTTCAGCACTTGGCATATGTTCGGTAAAAAAAGTTGTTATTTCAAACTGCGAATACGTGCAGAGGGCCAGAAATTGGCTCCAAAATATGGCTCAGGCCTCGAAATTGGGATTTTGGGGATATTTTGAAAACTGCAGGGGGGTTTGGGCAAAATGTGACCCACCGCCGCTTTCAGTACTTGACATATGTTCGTTATAAAAAGTCGTAATTTCAAACAGCAAATACGTGAAGAGAGCCAGAATTTGGCTGCAAAATATGGCTCAGGCCTCGAAATTGAGATGTTTGGGATATTTTGAAAACTGCAGGGGGCTGTGGGCAAAATGTGACTCACCGCCGCTTTCAGCACTTGGCATATGTTCGGTAAAAAAAGTTGTAACTTCAAACTGCGAATACGTGCAGAGAGCCAGAAATTGGCTCCAAAATATGGCTCAGGCCTCGAAATTGGGATGTTTTGGATATTTTGAAAAGTGCAGGGGGGTTTGGGCAAAATGTGACTCACCGCCGCTTTCAGCACTTGGCATATGTTCGGTAAAAAAAGTTGTAATTTTAAACTGCGAATACGTGCAGAGAGCCAGAAATTGGCTCCAAAATATGGCTCAGGCCTCGAAATTGGGATGTTTGAGATATTTTGAAAACTGCAGGGGGGTTTGGGCAAAATGTGACTCACCGCAGCTTTCAGCACTTGGCATATGTTCGGTAAAAAAAGTTGTAATTTCAAACTGCGAATACGTGCAGAGAGCCAGAAATTGGCACCAAAATATGGCTCAGGCCTCGAAAATAGGATGTTTGGGGTATTTTGAAAACTGCAGGGGGCAGTGGGCAAAATGTGACTCACCGCCGCTTTCAGCACTTGGCATATGTTCCTTAAAAAAAAGTTGTAATTTCAAACTGCAAATACGTGCAGAGAGCCAGAAATTGGCTCCAAAATATGGCTCAGGCCTCGAAATTGAGATGTTTTTGATATTTTGAAAAGTGCAGTGGGGTTTGGGCAAAATGTGACCCACCGCCGCTTTCAGTACTTGGCATATGTTCGGTATAAAAAGTCGTAATTTCAAACAGCGAATACGTGCAGAGAGCCAGAATTTGGCTGCAAACTATGGCTCAGGCTTCGAAATTTGGATGTTTGGGATATTTTGAAAACTGCAGGGGAAAGTGGGCAAAATGTGACTCACCGCCGCTTTCAGCACTTGGCATATGTTCGGTAAAAAAAGTTGTAATTTCAAACTGTGAATACGTGCAGAGAGCCAGAAATTGGCTCCAAAATATGGCTCAGGCCTCGAAATTGGGATTTTTGAGATATTTTGAAAAGTGCAGGGGGGTTTGGGCAAAATGTGACCCACCGCCGCTTTCAGCACTTGGCATATGTTCGGTAAAAATTTGTAATTTCAAACTGCGAATACGTGCAGAGAGCTAGAAATTGGCTCCAAAATATGGCTCAGGCCTCGAAATTGGGATGTTTGGGGTATTTTGAAAACTGCAGGGGGGTTTGGGCAAAATGTGACTCACCGCCGCTTTCAGCACTTGGCATATGTTCGGTAAAAAAAGTTGTAATTTCAAGCTGTAAATACGTGCAGAGAGCCAGAAATTGGCTCCAAAATATGGCTCAGGCCTCGAAATTGGAATGTTTGGGGTATTTTGAAAACTGCAGGGGGGTTTGGGCAAAATGTGACTCACCGCCGCTTTCAGCACTTAGCATATGTTCGGTAAAAAAAAGTTGTAATTTCAAACTGCGAATACGTGCAGAGAGCCAGAAATTGGCTCCAAAATATGGCTCAGGCCTCGAAATTGTGATGTTTGGGATATTTTGAAAACTGTAGGGGGTTTGGGCAAAATGTGACTCGCTGCCGCTTTCAGCACTTGGCATATGTTCGGTAAAAAAAGTTGTAATTTCAAACTGCGAATACGTGCAGAGAGCCAGAAATTGGCTCCAAAATATGGCTCAGGCCTCGAAATTGGGATGTTTGGGGTATTTTGAAAACTGCAGGGGGGTTTGGGCAAAATGTGATTCACCACCGCTTTCAGCACTTGGCATATGTTCGGTAAAAAAAGTTGTACTTTCAAACTGCGAATACGTGCAGAGAGCCAGAAATTGGCTCCAAAATATGGCTTAGGCCTCGAAATTGGGATTTTTGGGATATTTTGAAAACTGCAGGGGGGTTTGGGCAAAATGTGACTCACCGCCACTTTCAGCACTTGGCATATGTTCGGTAAAAAAAAGTTGTAATTTCAAACTGCGAATACGTGCAGAGAGCCAGAAATTGGCTCCAAAATATGGCTCAGGCCGCGAAATTGGGATGTTTGGGATATTTTGAATACTGCAGGGGGGGTTTGGGCAAAATGTGGCTCACTGCCGTTTTCCGCACTTGGCATATGTTCGGTAAAAAAAGTTGTAATTTCAAACTGCGAATACGTGCAGAGAGCCAGAAATTGGCTCCAAAATATGGCTCAGGCCTCGAAATTAGGATGTTTGGGATATTTTGAAAACTGCAGGGGGGTTTGGGCAAAATGTGACTCACCGCCGCTTTCAGCACTTGGCATATGTTCGGTAAAAAAAGTTGTAATTTCAAACTGCGAATACGTGCAGAGAGCCAGAAATTGGCTCCAAAATATGGCTCAGGCCTCGAAATTGGGATGTTTGGGATATTTTGAAAACTGCAGGGGGGTTTGGGCAAAATGTGACTCACCGCCGCTTTCAGCACTTGGCATATGTTCGGTAAAAAAAGTTGTAATTTCAAACTGCGAATACGTGCAGAGAGCCAGAAATTGGCTCCAAAATATGGCTCAGGCCTCGAAATTGGGATGTTTGGGATATTTTGAAAACTGCAGGGGGGTTTGGGCAAAATGTGACCCACCGCCACTTTCAGTACTTGGCATATGTTCGGTATAAAAAGTCGTAATTTCAAACAGCGAATACGTGAAGAGAGCCAGAATTTGGCTGCAAAATATGGCTCAGGCCTCGAAATTGAGATGTTTGGGATATCTTGAAAACTGCAGGGGGGTTTGGGCAAAATGTGACTCACCGCCGCTTTCAGCACTTGGCATATGTTCGGTAAAAAAAGTTGTAATTTCAAACTGCGAATACGTGCTGAGTGCCAGAAATTGGCTCCAAAATATAGCTCAGGCCTCGAAATTGGGATGTTTGGGATATTTTGAAAACTGCAGGGGGGTTTGGGCAAAATGTGACCCACCGCTGCTTTCAGTACTTGGCATATGTTCGGTATAAAAAATCGTAATTTCAAACAGCAAATACGTGCAGAGAGCCAGAATTTGGCAGCAAAATATGGCTTAGGCCTCGAAATTGGGATGTTTTGGATATATTTAAAACTGCAGGGGGCTGTGGGCAAAATGTGACTCACCGCGGCTTTCAGCACTTGGCATATGTTCGGTAAAAAAAGTTGTTATTTCAAACTGCGAATACGTGCAGAGGGCCAGAAATTGGCTCCAAAATATGGCTCAGGCCTCGAAATTGGGATTTTGGGGATATTTTGAAAACTGCAGGGGGGTTTGGGCAAAATGTGACCCACCGCCGCTTTCAGTACTTGGCATATGTTCGTTATAAAAAGTCGTAATTTCAAACAGCAAATACGTGAAGAGAGCCAGAATTTGGCTGCAAAATATGGCTCAGGCCTCGAAATTGAGATGTTTGGGATATTTTGAAAACTGCAGGGGGCTGTGGGCAAAATGTGACTCACCGCCGCTTTCAGCACTTGGCATATGTTCGGTAAAAAAAGTTGTAACTTCAAACTGCGAATACGTGCAGAGAGCCAGAAATTGGCTCCAAAATATGGCTCAGGCCTCGAAATTGGGATGTTTTGGATATTTTGAAAAGTGCAGGGGGGTTTGGGCAAAATGTGACTCACCGCCGCTTTCAGCACTTGGCATATGTTCGGTAAAAAAAGTTGTAATTTTAAACTGCGAATACGTGCAGAGAGCCAGAAATTGGCTCCAAAATATGGCTCAGGCCTCGAAATTGGGATGTTTGAGATATTTTGAAAACTGCAGGGGGGTTTGGGCAAAATGTGACTCACCGCAGCTTTCAGCACTTGGCATATGTTCGGTAAAAAAAGTTGTAATTTCAAACTGCGAATACGTGCAGAGAGCCAGAAATTGGCACCAAAATATGGCTCAGGCCTCGAAAATAGGATGTTTGGGGTATTTTGAAAACTGCAGGGGGCAGTGGGCAAAATGTGACTCACCGCCGCTTTCAGCACTTGGCATATGTTCCTTAAAAAAAAGTTGTAATTTCAAACTGCAAATACGTGCAGAGAGCCAGAAATTGGCTCCAAAATATGGCTCAGGCCTCGAAATTGAGATGTTTTTGATATTTTGAAAAGTGCAGGGGGGTTTGGCAAAATGTGACCCACCGCCGCTTTCAGTACTTGGCATATGTTCGGTATAAAAAGTCGTAATTTCAAACAGCGAATACGTGCAGAGAGCCAGAATTTGGCTGCAAACTATGGCTCAGGCTTCGAAATTTGGATGTTTGGGATATTTTGAAAACTGCAGGGGAAAGTGGGCAAAATGTGACTCACCGCCGCTTTCAGCACTTGGCATATGTTCGGTAAAAATTTGTAATTTCAAACTGCGAATACGTGCAGAGAGCTAGAAATTGGCTCTAAAATATGGCTCAGGCCTCGAAATTGGGATGTTTGGGGTATTTTGAAAACTGCAGGGGGGTTTGGGCAAAATGTGACTCACCGCCGCTTTCAGCACTTGGCATATGTTCGGTAAAAAAAGTTGTAATTTCAAGCTGTAAATACGTGCAGAGAGCCAGAAATTGGCTCCAAAATATGGCTCAGGCCTCGAAATTGGAATGTTTGGGGTATTTTGAAAACTGCAGGGGGGTTTGGGCAAAATGTGACTCACCGCCGCTTTCAGCACTTAGCATATGTTCGGTAAAAAAAAGTTGTAATTTCAAACTGCGAATACGTGCAGAGAGCCAGAAATTGGCTCCAAAATATGGCTCAGGCCTCGAAATTGTGATGTTTGGGATATTTTGAAAACTGTAGGGGGTTTGGGCAAAATGTGACTCGCTGCCGCTTTCAGCACTTGGCATATGTTCGGTAAAAAAAGTTGTACTTTCAAACTGCGAATACGTGCAGAGAGCCAGAAATTGGCTCCAAAATATGGCTCAGGCCTCGAAATTGGGATTTTTGGGATATTTTGAAAACTGCAGGGGGGTTTGGGCAAAATGTGACTCGCCGCCACTTTCAGCACTTGGCATATGTTCGGTAAAAAAAAGTTGTAATTTCAAACTGCGAATACGTGCAGAGAGCCAGAAATTGGCTCCAAAATATGGCTCAGGCCGCGAAATTGGGATGTTTGGGATATTTTGAATACTGCAGGGGGGGTTTGGGCAAAATGTGGCTCACTGCCGTTTTCCGCACTTGGCATATGTTCGGTAAAAAAAGTTGTAATTTCAAACTGCGAATACGTGCAGAGAGCCAGAAATTGGCTCCAAAATATGGCTCAGGCCTCGAAATTAGGATGTTTGGGATATTTTGAAAACTGCAGGGGGGTTTGGGCAAAATGTGACTCACCGCCGCTTTCAGCACTTGGCATATGTTCGGTAAAAAAAGTTGTAATTTCAAACTGCGAATACGTGCAGAGAGCCAGAAATTGGCTCCAAAATATGGCTCAGGCCTCGAAATTGGGATGTTTGGGATATTTTGAAAACTGCAGGGGGGTTTGGGCAAAATGTGACTCACCGCCGCTTTCAGCACTTGGCATATGTTCGGTAAAAAAAGTTGTAATTTCAAACTGCGAATACGTGCAGAGAGCCAGAAATTGGCTCCAAAATATGGCTCAGGCCTCGAAATTGGGATGTTTGGGATATTTTGAAAACTGCAGGGGGGTTTGGGCAAAATGTGACCCACCGCCACTTTCAGTACTTGGCATATGTTCGGTATAAAAAGTCGTAATTTCAAACAGCGAATACGTGAAGAGAGCCAGAATTTGGCTGCAAAATATGGCTCAGGCCTCGAAATTGAGATGTTTGGGATATCGTGAAAACTGCAGGGGGCTGTGGGCAAAATGTGACTCACCGCCGCTTTCAGCACTTGGCATATGTTCGGTAAAAAAAGTTGTACTTTCAAACTGCGAATACGTGCAGAGAGCCAGAAATTGGCTCCAAAATATGGCTCAGGCCTCGAAATTGGGATTTTTGGGATATTTTGAAAACTGCAGGGGGGGTTTGGGCAAAATGTGGCTCACTGCCGTTTTCCGCACTTGGCATATGTTCGGTAAAAAAAGTTGTAATTTCAAACTGCGAATACGTGCAGAGAGCCAGAAATTGGCTCCAAAATATGGCTCAGGCCTCGAAATTGGGATGTTTGGGATATTTTGAAAACTGCAGGGGGGTTTGGGCAAAATGTGACCCACCGCCACTTTCAGTACTTGGCATATGTTCGGTATAAAAAGTCGTAATTTCAAACAGCGAATACGTGAAGAGAGCCAGAATTTGGCTGCAAAATATGGCTCAGGCCTCGAAATTGAGATGTTTGGGATATCTTGAAAACTGCAGGGGGGTTTGGGCAAAATGTGACTCACCGCCGCTTTCAGCACTTGGCATATGTTCGGTAAAAAAAGTTGTAATTTCAAACTGCGAATACGTGCTGAGTGCCAGAAATTGGCTCCAAAATATAGCTCAGGCCTCGAAATTGGGATGTTTGGGATATTTTGAAAACTGCAGGGGGGTTTGGGCAAAATGTGACCCACCGCTGCTTTCAGTACTTGGCATATGTTCGGTATAAAAAATCGTAATTTCAAACAGCAAATACGTGCAGAGAGCCAGAATTTGGCAGCAAAATATGGCTTAGGCCTCGAAATTGGGATGTTTTGGATATATTTAAAACTGCAGGGGGCTGTGGGCAAAATGTGACTCACCGCGGCTTTCAGCACTTGGCATATGTTCGGTAAAAAAAGTTGTTATTTCAAACTGCGAATACGTGCAGAGGGCCAGAAATTGGCTCCAAAATATGGCTCAGGCCTCGAAATTGGGATTTTGGGGATATTTTGAAAACTGCAGGGGGGTTTGGGCAAAATGTGACCCACCGCCGCTTTCAGTACTTGGCATATGTTCGTTATAAAAAGTCGTAATTTCAAACAGCAAATACGTGAAGAGAGCCAGAATTTGGCTGCAAAATATGGCTCAGGCCTCGAAATTGAGATGTTTGGGATATTTTGAAAACTGCAGGGGGCTGTGGGCAAAATGTGACTCACCGCCGCTTTCAGCACTTGGCATATGTTCGGTAAAAAAAGTTGTAACTTCAAACTGCGAATACGTGCAGAGAGCCAGAAATTGGCTCCAAAATATGGCTCAGGCCTCGAAATTGGGATGTTTTGGATATTTTGAAAAGTGCAGGGGGGTTTGGGCAAAATGTGACTCACCGCCGCTTTCAGCACTTGGCATATGTTCGGTAAAAAAAGTTGTAATTTTAAACTGCGAATACGTGCAGAGAGCCAGAAATTGGCTCCAAAATATGGCTCAGGCCTCGAAATTGGGATGTTTGAGATATTTTGAAAACTGCAGGGGGGTTTGGGCAAAATGTGACTCACCGCAGCTTTCAGCACTTGGCATATGTTCGGTAAAAAAAGTTGTAATTTCAAACTGCGAATACGTGCAGAGAGCCAGAAATTGGCACCAAAATATGGCTCAGGCCTCGAAAATAGGATGTTTGGGGTATTTTGAAAACTGCAGGGGGCAGTGGGCAAAATGTGACTCACCGCCGCTTTCAGCACTTGGCATATGTTCCTTAAAAAAAAGTTGTAATTTCAAACTGCAAATACGTGCAGAGAGCCAGAAATTGGCTCCAAAATATGGCTCAGGCCTCGAAATTGAGATGTTTTTGATATTTTGAAAAGTGCAGGGGGGTTTGGCAAAATGTGACCCACCGCCGCTTTCAGTACTTGGCATATGTTCGGTATAAAAAGTCGTAATTTCAAACAGCGAATACGTGCAGAGAGCCAGAATTTGGCTGCAAACTATGGCTCAGGCTTCGAAATTTGGATGTTTGGGATATTTTGAAAACTGCAGGGGAAAGTGGGCAAAATGTGACTCACCGCCGCTTTCAGCACTTGGCATATGTTCGGTAAAAATTTGTAATTTCAAACTGCGAATACGTGCAGAGAGCTAGAAATTGGCTCTAAAATATGGCTCAGGCCTCGAAATTGGGATGTTTGGGGTATTTTGAAAACTGCAGGGGGGTTTGGGCAAAATGTGACTCACCGCCGCTTTCAGCACTTGGCATATGTTCGGTAAAAAAAGTTGTAATTTCAAGCTGTAAATACGTGCAGAGAGCCAGAAATTGGCTCCAAAATATGGCTCAGGCCTCGAAATTGGAATGTTTGGGGTATTTTGAAAACTGCAGGGGGGTTTGGGCAAAATGTGACTCACCGCCGCTTTCAGCACTTAGCATATGTTCGGTAAAAAAAAGTTGTAATTTCAAACTGCGAATACGTGCAGAGAGCCAGAAATTGGCTCCAAAATATGGCTCAGGCCTCGAAATTGTGATGTTTGGGATATTTTGAAAACTGTAGGGGGTTTGGGCAAAATGTGACTCGCTGCCGCTTTCAGCACTTGGCATATGTTCGGTAAAAAAAGTTGTACTTTCAAACTGCGAATACGTGCAGAGAGCCAGAAATTGGCTCCAAAATATGGCTCAGGCCTCGAAATTGGGATTTTTGGGATATTTTGAAAACTGCAGGGGGGTTTGGGCAAAATGTGACTCGCCGCCACTTTCAGCACTTGGCATATGTTCGGTAAAAAAAAGTTGTAATTTCAAACTGCGAATACGTGCAGAGAGCCAGAAATTGGCTCCAAAATATGGCTCAGGCCGCGAAATTGGGATGTTTGGGATATTTTGAATACTGCAGGGGGGGTTTGGGCAAAATGTGGCTCACTGCCGTTTTCCGCACTTGGCATATGTTCGGTAAAAAAAGTTGTAATTTCAAACTGCGAATACGTGCAGAGAGCCAGAAATTGGCTCCAAAATATGGCTCAGGCCTCGAAATTAGGATGTTTGGGATATTTTGAAAACTGCAGGGGGGTTTGGGCAAAATGTGACTCACCGCCGCTTTCAGCACTTGGCATATGTTCGGTAAAAAAAGTTGTAATTTCAAACTGCGAATACGTGCAGAGAGCCAGAAATTGGCTCCAAAATATGGCTCAGGCCTCGAAATTGGGATGTTTGGGATATTTTGAAAACTGCAGGGGGGTTTGGGCAAAATGTGACTCACCGCCGCTTTCAGCACTTGGCATATGTTCGGTAAAAAAAGTTGTAATTTCAAACTGCGAATACGTGCAGAGAGCCAGAAATTGGCTCCAAAATATGGCTCAGGCCTCGAAATTGGGATGTTTGGGATATTTTGAAAACTGCAGGGGGGTTTGGGCAAAATGTGACCCACCGCCACTTTCAGTACTTGGCATATGTTCGGTATAAAAAGTCGTAATTTCAAACAGCGAATACGTGAAGAGAGCCAGAATTTGGCTGCAAAATATGGCTCAGGCCTCGAAATTGAGATGTTTGGGATATCGTGAAAACTGCAGGGGGCTGTGGGCAAAATGTGACTCACCGCCGCTTTCAGCACTTGGCATATGTTCGGTAAAAAAAGTTGTACTTTCAAACTGCGAATACGTGCAGAGAGCCAGAAATTGGCTCCAAAATATGGCTCAGGCCTCGAAATTGGGATTTTTGGGATATTTTGAAAACTGCAGGGGGGGTTTGGGCAAAATGTGGCTCACTGCCGTTTTCCGCACTTGGCATATGTTCGGTAAAAAAAGTTGTAATTTCAAACTGCGAATACGTGCAGAGAGCCAGAAATTGGCTCCAAAATATGGCTCAGGCCTCGAAATTGGGATGTTTGGGATATTTTGAAAACTGCAGGGGGGTTTGGGCAAAATGTGACTCACCGCCGCTTTCAGCACTTGGCATATGTTCGGTAAAAAAAGTTGTAATTTCAAACTGCGAATACGTGCAGAGAGCCAGAAATTGGCTCCAAAATATGGCTCAGGCCTCGAAATTGGGATGTTTGGGATATTTTGAAAACTGCAGGGGGGTTTGGGCAAAATGTGACTCACCGCCGCTTTCAGCACTTGGCATATGTTCGGTAAAAAAAGTTGTAATTTCAAACTGCGAATACGTGCAGAGAGCCAGAAATTGGCTCCAAAATATGGCTCAGGCCTCGAAATTGGGATGTTTGGGATATTTTGAAAACTGCAGGGGGGTTTGGGCAAAATGTGACCCACCGCCACTTTCAGTACTTGGCATATGTTCGGTATAAAAAGTCGTAATTTCAAACAGCGAATACGTGAAGAGAGCCAGAATTTGGCTGCAAAATATGGCTCAGGCCTCGAAATTGAGATGTTTGGGATATCGTGAAAACTGCAGGGGGCTGTGGGCAAAATGTGACTCACCGCCGCTTTCAGCACTTGGCATATGTTCGGTAAAAAAAGTTGTAACTTCAAACTGCGAATACGTGCAGAGAGCCAGAAATTGGCTCCAAAATATGGCTCAGGCCTCGAAATTGGGATGTTTTGGATATTTTGAAAAGTGCAGGGGGGTTTGGGCAAAATGTGACTCACCGCCGCTTTCAGCACTTGGCATATGTTCGGTAAAAAAAGTTGTAATTTTAAACTGCGAATACGTGCAGAGAGCCAGAAATTGGCTCCAAAATATGGCTCAGGCCTCGAAATTGGGATGTTTGAGATATTTTGAAAACTGCAGGGGGGTTTGGGCAAAATGTGACTCACCGCAGCTTTCAGCACTTGGCATATGTTCGGTAAAAAAAGTTGTAATTTCAAACTGCGAATACGTGCAGAGAGCCAGAAATTGGCACCAAAATATGGCTCAGGCCTCGAAAATAGGATGTTTGGGGTATTTTGAAAACTGCAGGGGGCAGTGGGCAAAATGTGACTCACTGCCGCTTTCAGCACTTGGCATATGTTCCTTAAAAAAAAGTTGTAATTTCAAACTGCAAATACGTGCAGAGAGCCAGAAATTGGCTCCAAAATATGGCTCAGGCCTCGAAATTGAGATGTTTTTGATATTTTGAAAAGTGCAGGGGGGTTTGGGCAAAATGTGACCCACCGCCGCTTTCAGTACTTGGCATATGTTCGGTATAAAAAGTCGTAATTTCAAACAGCGAATACGTGCAGAGAGCCAGAATTTGGCTGCAAACTATGGCTCAGGCTTCGAAATTTGGATGTTTGGGATATTTTGAAAACTGCAGGGGAAAGTGGGCAAAATGTGACTCACCGCCGCTTTCAGCACTTGGCATATGTTCGGTAAAAAAAGTTGTAATTTCAAACTGCGAATACGTGCAGAGAGCCAGAAATTGGCTCCAAAATATGGCTCAGGCCTCGAAATTGGGATTTTTGAGATATTTTGAAAAGTGCAGGGGGGTTTGGGCAAAATGTGACCCACCGCCGCTTTCAGCACTTGGCATATGTTCGGTAAAAATTTGTAATTTCAAACTGCGAATACGTGCAGAGAGCTAGAAATTGGCTCCAAAATATGGCTCAGGCCTCGAAATTGGGATGTTTGGGGTATTTTGAAAACTGCAGGGGGGTTTGGGCAAAATGTGACTCACCGCCGCTTTCAGCACTTGGCATATGTTCGGTAAAAAAAGTTGTAATTTCAAGCTGTAAATACGTGCAGAGAGCCAGAAATTGGCTCCAAAATATGGCTCAGGCCTCGAAATTGGAATGTTTGGGGTATTTTGAAAACTGCAGGGGGGTTTGGGCAAAATGTGACTCACCGCCGCTTTCAGCACTTAGCATATGTTCGGTAAAAAAAAGTTGTAATTTCAAACTGCGAATACGTGCAGAGAGCCAGAAATTGGCTCCAAAATATGGCTCAGGCCTCGAAATTGTGATGTTTGGGATATTTTGAAAACTGTAGGGGGTTTGGGCAAAATGTGACTCGCTGCCGCTTTCAGCACTTGGCATATGTTCGGTAAAAAAAGTTGTACTTTCAAACTGCGAATACGTGCAGAGAGCCAGAAATTGGCTCCAAAATATGGCTCAGGCCTCGAAATTGGGATTTTTGGGATATTTTGAAAACTGCAGGGGGGTTTGGGCAAAATGTGACTCGCCGCCACTTTCAGCACTTGGCATATGTTCGGTAAAAAAAAGTTGTAATTTCAAACTGCGAATACGTGCAGAGAGCCAGAAATTGGCTCCAAAATATGGCTCAGGCCGCGAAATTGGGATGTTTGGGATATTTTGAATACTGCAGGGGGGGTTTGGGCAAAATGTGGCTCACTGCCGTTTTCCGCACTTGGCATATGTTCGGTAAAAAAAGTTGTAATTTCAAACTGCGAATACGTGCAGAGAGCCAGAAATTGGCTCCAAAATATGGCTCAGGCCTCGAAATTAGGATGTTTGGGATATTTTGAAAACTGCAGGGGGGTTTGGGCAAAATGTGACTCACCGCCGCTTTCAGCACTTGGCATATGTTCGGTAAAAAAAGTTGTAATTTCAAACTGCGAATACGTGCAGAGAGCCAGAAATTGGCTCCAAAATATGGCTCAGGCCTCGAAATTGGGATGTTTGGGATATTTTGAAAACTGCAGGGGGGTTTGGGCAAAATGTGACTCACCGCCGCTTTCAGCACTTGGCATATGTTCGGTAAAAAAAGTTGTAATTTCAAACTGCGAATACGTGCAGAGAGCCAGAAATTGGCTCCAAAATATGGCTCAGGCCTCGAAATTGGGATGTTTGGGATATTTTGAAAACTGCAGGGGGGTTTGGGCAAAATGTGACCCACCGCCACTTTCAGTACTTGGCATATGTTCGGTATAAAAAGTCGTAATTTCAAACAGCGAATACGTGAAGAGAGCCAGAATTTGGCTGCAAAATATGGCTCAGGCCTCGAAATTGAGATGTTTGGGATATCGTGAAAACTGCAGGGGGCTGTGGGCAAAATGTGACTCACCGCCGCTTTCAGCACTTGGCATATGTTCGGTAAAAAAAGTTGTAATTTCAAACTGTGAATACGTGCAGAGAGCCAGAAATTGGCTCCAAAATATGGCTCAGGCCTCGAAATTGGGATGTTTGGGGTATTTTGAAAACTGCAGGGGGGTTTGGGCAAAATGTGACTCACCGCCGCTTTCAGCACTTGGCATATGTTCGGTAAAAAAAGTTGTAATTTCATGCTGCAAATACGTGCAGAGAGCCAGAAATTGGCTCCAAAATATGGCTCAGGCCTCGAAATTGGAATGTTTGGGGTATTTTGAAAACTGCAGGGGGGTTTGGGCAAAATGTGACTCGCCGCCGCTTTCAGCACTTGGCATATGTTCGGTAAAAAAAGTTGTAATTTCAAACTGCGAATACGTGCAGAGAGCCAGAAATTGGCACCAAAATATGGCTCAGGCCTCGAAAATAGGATGTTTGGGGTATTTTGAAAACTGCAGGGGGCAGTGGGCAAAATGTGACTCACCGCCGCTTTCAGCACTTGGCATATGTTCCTTAAAAAAAAGTTGTAATTTCAAACTGCAAATACGTGCAGAGAGCCAGAAATTGGCTCCAAAATATGGCTCAGGCCTCGAAATTGGGATGTTTGGGATATTTTGAAAACTGCAGGGTGGTATGGGCAAAATGTGACCCACCGCCACTTTCAGTACTTGGCATATGTTCGGTATAAAAAGTCGTAATTTCAAACAGCGAATACGTGCAGAGAGCCAGAATTTGGCTGCAAACTATGGCTCAGGCTTCGAAATTTGGATGTTTGGGATATTTTGAAAACTGCAGGGGAAAGTGGGCAAAATGTGACTCACCGCCGCTTTCAGCACTTGGCATATGTTCGGTAAAAAAAGTTGTAATTTCAAACTGCGAATACGTGCAGAGAGCCAGAAATTGGCTCCAAAATATGGCTCAGGCCTCGAAATTGGGATTTTTGAGATATTTTGAAAAGTGCAGGGGGGTTTGGGCAAAATGTGACCCACCGCCGCTTTCAGCACTTGGCATATGTTCGGTAAAAATTTGTAATTTCAAACTGCGAATACGTGCAGAGAGCTAGAAATTGGCTCCAAAATATGGCTCAGGCCTCGAAATTGGGATGTTTGGGGTATTTTGAAAACTGCAGGGGGGTTTGGGCAAAATGTGACTCACCGCCGCTTTCAGCACTTGGCATATGTTCGGTAAAAAAAGTTGTAATTTCAAGCTGTAAATACGTGCAGAGAGCCAGAAATTGGCTCCAAAATATGGCTCAGGCCTCGAAATTGGAATGTTTGGGGTATTTTGAAAACTGCAGGGGGGTTTGGGCAAAATGTGACTCACCGCCGCTTTCAGCACTTAGCATATGTTCGGTAAAAAAAAGTTGTAATTTCAAACTGCGAATACGTGCAGAGAGCCAGAAATTGGCTCCAAAATTTGGCTCAGGCCTCGAAATTGTGATGTTTGGGATATTTTGAAAACTGTAGGGGGTTTGGGCAAAATGTGACTCGCTGCCGCTTTCAGCACTTGGCATATGTTCGGTAAAAAAAGTTGTACTTTCAAACTGCGAATACGTGCAGAGAGCCAGAAATTGGCTCCAAAATATGGCTCAGGCCTCGAAATTGGGATTTTTGGGATATTTTGAAAACTGCAGGGGGGTTTGGGCAAAATGTGACTCGCCGCCACTTTCAGCACTTGGCATATGTTCGGTAAAAAAAAGTTGTAATTTCAAACTGCGAATACGTGCAGAGAGCCAGAAATTGGCTCCAAAATATGGCTCAGGCCGCGAAATTGGGATGTTTGGGATATTTTGAATACTGCAGGGGGGGTTTGGGCAAAATGTGGCTCACTGCCGTTTTCCGCACTTGGCATATGTTCGGTAAAAAAAGTTGTAATTTCAAACTGCGAATACGTGCAGAGAGCCAGAAATTGGCTCCAAAATATGGCTCAGGCCTCGAAATTAGGATGTTTGGGATATTTTGAAAACTGCAGGGGGGTTTGGGCAAAATGTGACTCACCGCCGCTTTCAGCACTTGGCATATGTTCGGTAAAAAAAGTTGTAATTTCAAACTGCGAATACGTGCAGAGAGCCAGAAATTGGCTCCAAAATATGGCTCAGGCCTCGAAATTGGGATGTTTGGGATATTTTGAAAACTGCAGGGGGGTTTGGGCAAAATGTGACTCACCGCCGCTTTCAGCACTTGGCATATGTTCGGTAAAAAAAGTTGTAATTTCAAACTGCGAATACGTGCAGAGAGCCAGAAATTGGCTCCAAAATATGGCTCAGGCCTCGAAATTGGGATGTTTGGGATATTTTGAAAACTGCAGGGGGGTTTGGGCAAAATGTGACCCACCGCCACTTTCAGTACTTGGCATATGTTCGGTATAAAAAGTCGTAATTTCAAACAGCGAATACGTGAAGAGAGCCAGAATTTGGCTGCAAAATATGGCTCAGGCCTCGAAATTGAGATGTTTGGGATATCGTGAAAACTGCAGGGGGCTGTGGGCAAAATGTGACTCACCGCCGCTTTCAGCACTTGGCATATGTTCGGTAAAAAAAGTTGTAATTTCAAACTGTGAATACGTGCAGAGAGCCAGAAATTGGCTCCAAAATATGGCTCAGGCCTCGAAATTGGGATGTTTGGGGTATTTTGAAAACTGCAGGGGGGTTTGGGCAAAATGTGACTCACCGCCGCTTTCAGCACTTGGCATATGTTCGGTAAAAAAAGTTGTAATTTCAAGCTGCAAATACGTGCAGAGAGCCAGAAATTGGCTCCAAAATATGGCTCAGGCCTCGAAATTGGAATGTTTGGGGTATTTTGAAAACTGCAGGGGGGTTTGGGCAAAATGTGACTCGCCGCCGCTTTCAGCACTTGGCATATGTTCGGTAAAAAAAGTTGTAATTTCAAACTGCGAATACGTGCAGAGAGCCAGAAATTGGCACCAAAATATGGCTCAGGCCTCGAAAATAGGATGTTTGGGGTATTTTGAAAACTGCAGGGGGCAGTGGGCAAAATGTGACTCACCGCCGCTTTCAGCACTGGGCATATGTTCCTTAAAAAAAAGTTGTAATTTCAAACTGCAAATACGTGCAGAGAGCCAGAAATTGGCTCCAAAATATGGCTCAGGCCTCGAAATTGGGATGTTTGGGATATTTTGAAAACTGCAGGGGGGTTTGGGCAAAATGTGACTCACCGCCGCTTTCAGCACTTGGCATATGTTCGGTAAAAAAAGTTGTAATTTCAAACTGCGAATACGTGCAGAGAGCCAGAAATTGGCTCCAAAATATGGCTCAGGCCTCGAAATTGGGATGTTTGGGATATTTTCAAAACTGCAGGGGGGTTTGGGCAAAATGTGACCCACCGCTGCTTTCAGTACTTGGCATATGTTCGGTATAAAAAATCGTAATTTCAAACAGCAAATACGTGCAGAGAGCCAGAATTTGGCTGCAAAATATGGCTTAGGCCTCGAAATTGGGATGTTTTGGATATATTTAAAACTGCAGGGGGCTGTGGGCAAAATGTGACTCACCGCGGCTTTCAGCACTTGGCATATGTTCGGTAAAAAAAGTTGTTATTTCAAACTGCGAATACGTGCAGAGGGCCAGAAATTGGCTCCAAAATATGGCTCAGGCCTCGAAATTGGGATTTTGGGGATATTTTGAAAACTGCAGGGGGGTTTGGGCAAAATGTGACCCACCGCCGCTTTCAGTACTTGGCATATGTTCGTTATAAAAAGTCGTAATTTCAAACAGCAAATACGTGAAGAGAGCCAGAATTTGGCTGCAAAATATGGCTCAGGCCTCGAAATTGAGATGTTTGGGATATTTTGAAAACTGCAGGGGGCTGTGGGCAAAATGTGACTCACCGCCGCTTTCAGCACTTGGCATATGTTCGGTAAAAAAAGTTGTAATTTTAAACTGCGAATACGTGCAGAGAGCCAGAAATTGGCTCCAAAATATGGCTCAGGCCTCGAAATTGGGATGTTTGAGATATTTTGAAAACTGCAGGGGGGTTTGGGCAAAATGTGACTCACCGCAGCTTTCAGCACTTGGCATATGTTCGGTAAAAAAAGTTGTAATTTCAAACTGCGAATACGTGCAGAGAGCCAGAAATTGGCACCAAAATATGGCTCAGGCCTCGAAAATAGGATGTTTGGGGTATTTTGAAAACTGCAGGGGGCAGTGGGCAAAATGTGACTCACCGCCGCTTTCAGCACTTGGCATATGTTCCTTAAAAAAAAGTTGTAATTTCAAACTGCAAATACGTGCAGAGAGCCAGAAATTGGCTCCAAAATATGGCTCAGGCCTCGAAATTGAGATGTTTTTGATATTTTGAAAAGTGCAGGGGGGTTTGGGCAAAATGTGACCCACCGCCGCTTTCAGTACTTGGCATATGTTCGGTATAAAAAGTCGTAATTTCAAACAGCGAATACGTGCAGAGAGCCAGAATTTGGCTGCAAACTATGGCTCAGGCTTCGAAATTTGGATGTTTGGGATATTTTGAAAACTGCAGGGGAAAGTGGGCAAAATGTGACTCACCGCCGCTTTCAGCACTTGGCATATGTTCGGTAAAAAAAGTTGTAATTTCAAACTGCGAATACGTGCAGAGAGCCAGAAATTGGCTCCAAAATATGGCTCAGGCCTCGAAATTGGGATTTTTGAGATATTTTGAAAAGTGCAGGGGGGTTTGGGCAAAATGTGACCCACCGCCGCTTTCAGCACTTGGCATATGTTCGGTAAAAATTTGTAATTTCAAACTGCGAATACGTGCAGAGAGCTAGAAATTGGCTCCAAAATATGGCTCAGGCCTCGAAATTGGGATGTTTGGGGTATTTTGAAAACTGCAGGGGGGTTTGGGCAAAATGTGACTCACCGCCGCTTTCAGCACTTGGCATATGTTCGGTAAAAAAAGTTGTAATTTCAAGCTGTAAATACGTGCAGAGAGCCAGAAATTGGCTCCAAAATATGGCTCAGGCCTCGAAATTGGAATGTTTGGGGTATTTTGAAAACTGCAGGGGGGTTTGGGCAAAATGTGACTCACCGCCGCTTTCAGCACTTAGCATATGTTCGGTAAAAAAAAGTTGTAATTTCAAACTGCGAATACGTGCAGAGAGCCAGAAATTGGCTCCAAAATATGGCTCAGGCCTCGAAATTGTGATGTTTGGGATATTTTGAAAACTGTAGGGGGTTTGGGCAAAATGTGACTCGCTGCCGCTTTCAGCACTTGGCATATGTTCGGTAAAAAAAGTTGTAATTTCAAACTGCGAATACGTGCAGAGAGCCAGAAATTGGCTCCAAAATATGGCTCAGGCCTCGAAATTGGGATGTTTGGGGTATTTTGAAAACTGCAGGGGGGTTTGGGCAAAATGTGATTCACCACCGCTTTCAGCACTTGGCATATGTTCGGTAAAAAAAGTTGTACTTTCAAACTGCGAATACGTGCAGAGAGCCAGAAATTGGCTCCAAAATATGGCTCAGGCCTCGAAAATAGGATGTTTGGGGTATTTTGAAAACTGCAGGGGGCAGTGGGCAAAATGTGACTCACCGCCGCTTTCAGCACTTGGCATATGTTCCTTAAAAAAAGTTGTAATTTCAAACTGCAAATACGTGCAGAGAGCCAGAAATTGGCTCCAAAATATGGCTCAGGCCTCGAAATTGGAATGTTTGGGATATTTCGAAAACTGAAGGGGGGTTTGGGCAAAATGTGACTCATCGCCGCTTTCAGCACTTAGCATATGTTCGGTAAAAAAAGTTGTACTTTCAAACTGCGAATACGTGAAGAGAGCCAGAAATTGGCTCCTAAATATGGCTCAGGCCTCGAAATTGGGATGTTTGGGGTATTTTGAAAACTGCAGGGGGGGTTTGGGCAAAATGTGACTCACCACCACTTTCAGCACTTGGCATATGTTCGGTAAAAAAAGTTGTACTTTCAAACTGCGAATACGTGAAGAGAGCCAGAAATTGGCTCCTAAATATGGCTCAGGCCTCGAAATTGGGATTTTTGGGATATTTTGAAAACTGCAGGGGGGTTTGGGCAAAATGTGACTCACCGCCTCTTTCAGCACTTGGCATATGTTCGGTAAAAAAAAGTTGTAATTTCAAACTGCGAATACGTGCAGAGAGCCAGAAATTGGCTCCAAAATATGGCTCAGGCCGCGAAATTGGGATGTTTGGGGTATTTTGAAAACTGCAGGGGGGTTTGGGCAAAATGTGACTCACCGCCGCTTTCAGCACTTGGCATATGTTTGGTAAAAAAAGTTGTAATTTCAAACTGCGAATACGTGCAGAGAGCCAGAAATTGGCTCCAAAATATGGCTCAGGCCTCGAAATTGGGATGTTTGGGATATTTTGAAAACTGCAGGGGGGTTTGGGCAAAATGTGACTCACCGCCGCTTTCAGCACTTGGCATATGTTCGGTAAAAAAAGTTGTAATTTCAAACTGCGAATACGTGCAGAGAGCCAGAAATTGGCTCCAAAATATGGCTCAAGCCTCGAAATTGGGATGTTTGGGATATTTTGAAAAGTGTAGGGGGGTTTTGGCAAAATGTGACCCACAGCAGCTTTCAGTACTTGGCATATGTTCGGTATAAAAAGTCGTAATTTCAAACAGCGAATACGTGCACAGAGCCAGAATTTGGCTGCAAAATATGGCTCAGGCTTCGAAATTGGGATGTTTGGGATATTTTGAAAACTGCAGGGGGCTATGGGCAAAATGTGACTCACCGCCGCTTTCAGCACTTGGCATATGTTCGGTAAAAAAAGTTGTAATTTCAAACTGCGAATACGTGCAGAGAGCCAGAAATTGGCTCCAAAATATGGCTCAGGCCTCGAAATTGGGATGTTTGGGATATTTTGAAAACTGCAGGGGGGTTTGGGCAAAATGTGACTCACCGCCGCTTTCATCACTTGGCATATGTTCGGTAAAAAAAGTTGTTATTTCAAACTGCGAATACGTGCAGAGAGCCAGAAATTGGCTCCAAAATATGGCTCAGGCCTCGAAATTGGGTTGTTTGGGATATTTTGAAAAGTGCAGGGGGGTTTGGGCAAAATGTGACCCACAGCCGCTTTCTGTACTTGGCACATGTTCGGTATAAAAAGTCGTAATTTCAAACATTGAATACGTGCAGAGAGCCAGAATTTGGCTGCAAAATATGGCTCAGGCTTCGAAATTGGGATGTTTGGGATATTTTGAAAACTGCAGGGGGGTTTGGGCAAAATGTGACTCACCGCCGCTTTCAGCACTTGGCATATGTTCGGTAAAAAAAGTTGTAATTTCAAACTGCGAATACGTGCAGAGAGCCAGAAATTGGCTCCAAAATATGGCTCAGGCCTCGAAATTGGGATGTTTGGGATATTTTGAAAACTGCAGCGGGGTTTGGGCAAAATGTGACTCACCGCCGCTTTCAGCACTTGGCATATGTTCGGTAAAAAAAGTTGTAATTTCAAACTGCGAATACGTGCAGAGAGCCAGAAATTGGCTCCAAAATATGGCTCAGGCCTCGAAATTGGGATGTTTGGGATATTTTGAAAACTGCAGGGGGGTTTGGGCAAAATGTGACTCACCGCCGCTTTCAGCACTTGGCATATGTTCGGTATAAAAAGTCGTAATTTCAAACAGCGAATGCGTGCAGAGAGCCAGAATTTGGTTGCAAAATATGGCTCAGGCCTCGAAATTGGGATGTTTGGGATATTTTGAAAACTGCAGTGGGCTGTGGGCAAAATGTGACTCACCACCGCTTTCAGCACTTGGCACAAGTTCGGTAAAAAAAGTTGTAATTTCAAACTGCGAATACGTGCAGAGACCTAGAAATTGGCTCCAAAATATGGCTCAGGCCTCGAAATTGGGATGTTTGGGATATTTTGTAAACTGCAGGGGGCTGTGGGCAAAGTGTGACTCACCGCCACTTTTAGTACTTGGCATATGTTTGGTAAAAAAAAGTTGTAATTTCAAACTGCGAATACGTGCAGAGAGCCAGAAATTGGCTCCAAAATATGGCTCAGGCCTCGAAATTGGGATGTTTGGGATATTTTGAAAACTGCAGGGGGGTTTGGGCAAAATGTGATTCACCGCCGCTTTCAGCACTTGGCATATGTTCGGTAAAAAAAGTTGTAGTTTCAAACTGCGAATACGTGCAGAGAGCCAGAAATTGGCTCCAAAATATGGCTCAGGCCTCGAAATTGGGATGTTTGGGATATTTTGAAAACTGCAGGGGGGTTTGGGCAAAATGTGACTCGCCGCCGCTTTCAGCACTTGGCATATGTTCGGTAAAAAAAGTTGTAATTTCAAACTACGAATATGTGCAGAGAGCCAGAAATTGGCTCCAAAATATGGCTCAGGCCTCGAAATTGGGATGTTTGGGATATTTTGAAAACTGCAGGGGGGTTTCGGCAAAATGTGACTCACCGCCGCTTTCAGCACTTGGCATATGTTTGGTAAAGAAAGTTGTAATTTCAAACTGCAAATACGTGCAGAGAGCCAGAAATTGGCTCCAAAATATGGCTCAGGCCTCGAAATTGAGATGTTTGGGATATTTTGAAAAGTGCAGGGGGGTTTGGTCAAAAAGTGACCCACCGCCACTTTCAGTACTTGGCACATGTTCGGTATAAAAAGTCGTAATTTCAAACAGCGAATACGTGCAGAGAGCCAGAATTTGGCTGCAAAGTATGGCTCAGGCCTCGAAATTGGGATGTTTGGGATATTTTGAAAAGTGTAGGGGGGTTTGGGCAAAATGTGACCCACAGCAGCTTTCAGTACTTGGCATATGTTCGGTATAAAAAGTCGTAATTTCAAACAGCGAATACGTGCAGAGAGCCAGAATTTGGCTGCAAAATATGGCTCAGGCTTCGAAATTGGGATGTTTGGAATATTTTGAAAACTGCAGGGGGCTGTGGGCAAAATGTGACTCACCGCAGCTTTCAGCACTTGGCATATGTTCGGTAAAAAAAGTTGTAATTTCAAACTGCGAATACGTGCAGAGAGCCAGAAATTGGCTCCAAAATATGGCTCAGGCCTCGAAATTGGGATGTTTGGGATATTTTGAAAACTGCAGCGGGGTTTGGGCAAAATGTGACTCACCGCCGCTTTCAGCACTTGGTATATGTTCGGTAAAAAAAGTTGTAATTTCAAACTGCGAATACGTGCAGAAAGCCAGAAATTGGCTCCAAAATATGGCTCAGGCCTCGAAATTGCGATGTTTGGGATATTTTGAAAACTGCAGGGGGTTTGGGCAAAATGTGACTCACCGCCGCTTTCAGCACTTGGCATATGTTCAGTATAAAAAGTCGTAATTTCAAACAGCGAATGCGTGCAGAGAGCCAGAATTTGGCTGCAAAATATGGCTCAGGCCTCGAAATTGGGATGTTTGGGATATTTTGAAAACTGCAGGGGGCTGTGGGCAAAATGTGACTCACCACCGCTTTCAGCACTTGGCACATGTTCGGTAAAAAAAGTTGTAATTTCAAACTGCGAATACGTGCAGAGACCTAGAAATTGGCTCCAAAATATGGCTCAGGCCTCGAAATTGGGATGTTTGGGATATTTTGTAAACTGCAGGGGGCTGTGGGCAAAGTGTGACTCACCGCCACTTTCAGTACTTGGCATATGTTCGGTAAAAAAAAGTTGTAATTTCAAACTGCGAATACGTGCAGAGAGCCAGAAATTGGCTCCAAAATATGGCTCAGGCCTCGAAATTGGGATGTTTGGGATATTTTGAAAAGTGCAGGGGGGTTTGGGCAAAATGTGACTCACCGCCGCTTTCAGCACTTGGCATATGTTCGGTAAAAAAAGTTGTAATTTCAAACTGCGAATACGTGCAGAGAGCCAGAAATTGGCTCCAAAATATGGCTCAGGCCTCGAAATTGGGATGTTTGGGATATTTTGAAAACTGCAGGGGGGTTTCGGCAAAATGTGACTCACCGCCGCTTTCAGCACTTGGCATATGTTTGGTAAAGAAAGTTGTAATTTCAAACTGCAAATACGTGCAGAGAGCCAGAAATTGGCTCCAAAATATGGCTCAGGCCTCGAAATTGAGATGTTTGGGATATTTTGAAAAGTGCAGGGGGGTTTGGGCAAAATGTGACCCACCGCCACTTTCAGCACTTGGCATATGTTCGGTATAAAAAGTCGTAATTTCAAACAGCGAATACGTGCAGAGAGCCAGAATTTGGCTGCAAAGTATGGCTCAGGCTTCGAAATTGGGATGTTTGGGATATTTTGAAAACTGCAGGGGGCTGTGGGCAAAATGTGACTCACCGCCGCTTTCAGCACTTGGCATATGTTCGGTAAAAAAAGTTGTAATTTCAAACTGCGAATACGTGCAGAGAGCGAGAAATTGGCTCCAAAATATGGCTCAGGCCTCGAAATTGGGATGTTTGGGATATTTTGAAAAGTGTAGGGGGGTTTGGGCAAAATGTGACCCACAGCAGCTTTCAGTACTTGGCATATGTTCGGTATAAAAAGTCGTAATTTCAAACAGCGAATACGTGCAGAGAGCCAGAATTTGGCTGCAAAATATGGCTCAGGCTTCGAAATTGGGATGTTTGGGATATTTTGAAAACTGCAGGGGGCTGTGGGCAAAATGTGACTCACCGCAGCTTTCAGCACTTGGCATATGTTCGGTAAAAAAAGTTGTAATTTCAAACTGCGAATACGTGCAGAGAGCCAGAAATTGGCTCCAAAATATGGCTCAGGCCTCGAAATTGGGATGATTGGGATATTTTGAAAACTGCAGCGGGGTTTGGGCAAAATGTGACTCACCGCCGCTTTCAGCACTTGGCATATGTTCGGTAAAAAAAGTTGTAATTTCAAACAGCGAATACGTGCAGAAAGCCAGAAATTGGCTCCAAAATATGGCTCAGGCCCCGAAATTGCGATGTTTGGGATATTTTGAAAACTGCAGGGGTTTTGGGCAAAATGTGACTCACCGCCGCTTTCAGCACTTGGCATATGTTCGGTATAAAAAGTCGTAATTTCAAACAGCGAATGCGTGCAGAGAGCCAGAATTTGGCTGCAAAATATGGCTCAGGCCTCGAAATTGGGATGTTTGGGATATTTTGAAAACTGCAGGGGGCTGTGGGCAAAATGTGACTCACCACCGCTTTCAGCACTTGGCACATGTTCGATAAAAAAAGTTGTAATTTCAAACTGCGAATACGTACAGAGAGCCAGAAATTGGCTCCAAAATATGGCTCAGGCCTCGAAATTGGGATGTTTGGGATATTTTGAAAAGTGCAGGGGGGTTTGGGCAAAATGTGACATACCTCCGCTTTCAGTACTTGGCATATGTTCGGTATAAAAAGTCGTAATTTCAAACAGCGAATACGTGCAGAGAGCCAGAATATGGCTGCAAAATATGGCTCAGGCTTCGAAATTGGGATGTTTGAGATATTTTGAAAACTGCAGGGGGCTATGGGCAAAATGTGACTCACCACTGCTTTCAGCACTTGGCATATGATCGGTAAAAAAAGTTGTAATTTCAAACTGCGAATACGTACAGAGAGCCAGAAATTGGCTCCAAAATATGGCTCAGGCCTCGAAATTGGGATGTTTGGGATATTTTGAAAACTGCAGGGGGGTTTGGGCAAAATTTGACTCACCGCCGCTTTCAGCACTTGGCATATGTTCAGTAAAAAAAGTTGTAATTTCAAACTGCGAATACGTGCAGAGAGCCAGAAATTGGCTCAAAAATATGGCTCAAGCCTCGAAATTGGGATGTTTGGGATATTTTGAAAAGTGCAGGGGGGTTTGGGCAAAATGTGACTCACCGCCACTTTCAGCACTTGGCATATATTCGGTATAAAAAGTCGTAATTTCAAACTGCGAATACGTGCAGAGAGCCAGAAATTGGCTCAAAAATATGGCTCAGGCCTCGAAATTGGATTGTTTGGGATATTTTAAAAAGTGCAGGGTGGTTTGGGCAAAATGTGACCCACCGCCTCTTTCAGTACTTGGCATTGTTCGGTATAAGAAGTCGTAATTTCAAACAGCGAATACGTGCAGAGAGCCAGAATTTGGCTCCAAAATATGGCTCAGGCTTCGAAATTGAGATGTTTGGGATATTTTGAAAACTGCAGGGGGCTGTGGGCAAAATGTGACTCACCGCCGCTTTCAGCACTTGGCATATGTTTGGTAAAAAAAGTTGTAATTTCAAACTGCGAATACGTGCAGAGAGCCAGAAATTGGCTCCAAAATATGGCTCAGGCCTCGAAATTGGGATGTTTGGGATATTTTGAAAACTGCAGGGGGGTTTGGGCAAAATGTGACTCACCGCCGCTTTCAGCACTTGGCATATGTTCGGTAAAAAAAGTTGTAATTTCAAACTGGAAATACGCGCAGAGAGCCAGAAATTGGCTCCAAAATATGGCTCAGGCCACGAAATTGGGATGTTTGGGATATTTTGAAAACTGCAGGGGGGTTTGGGCAAAATTTGACTCGCCGCCGCTTTCAGCACTTGGCATATGTTCGGTAAAAAAAGTTGTAATTTCAAACTGCGAATACGTGCAGAGAGCCAGAAATTGGCTGCAAAATATGGCTCAGGCCTCGAAATTGAGATGTTTGGGATATTTTGAAAAGTGCATGGGGGTTTGGGCAAAATGTGACCCACCGCCACTTTCAGTACTTGGCATATGTTCGGTATAAAAAGTCGTAATTTTAAACAGCGAATACGTGCAGAGAGCGAGAAATTGGCTCCAAAATATGGCTCAGGCCTCGAAATTGGGATGTTTGGGATATTTTGAAAAGTGTAGGGGGGTTTGGGCAAAATGTGACCCACAGCAGCTTTCAGTACTTGGCATATGTTCGGTATAAAAAGTCGTAATTTCAAACAGCGAATACGTGCAGAGAGCCAGAATTTGGCTGCAAAATATGGCTCAGGCTTCGAAATTGGGATGTTTGGGATATTTTGAAAACTGCAGGGGGCTGTGGGCAAAATGTGACTCACCGCAGCTTTCAGCACTTGGCATATGTTCGGTAAAAAAAGTTGTAATTTCAAACTGCGAATACGTGCAGAGAGCCAGAAATTGGCTCCAAAATATGGCTCAGGCCTCGAAATTGGGATGATTGGGATATTTTGAAAACTGCAGCGGGGTTTTGGCAAAATGTGACTCACCGCCGCTTTCAGCACTTGGCATATGTTCGGTAAAAAAGTTGTAATTTCAAACTGCGAATACGTGCAGAAAGCCAGAAATTGGCTCCAAAATATGGCTCAGGCCCCGAAATTGCGATGTTTGGGATATTTTGAAAACTGCAGGGGGTTTGGGCAAAATGTGACTCACCGCCGCTTTCAGCACTTGGCATATGTTCGGTATAAAAAGTCGTAATTTCAAACAGCGAATGCGTGCAGAGAGCCAGAATTTGGCTGCAAAATATGGCTCAGGCCTCGAAATTGGGATGTTTGGGATATTTTGAAAACTGCAGGGGGCTGTGGGCAAAATGTGACTCGCCACCGCTTTCAGCACTTGGCACATGTTCGGTAAAAAAAGTTGTAATTTCAAACTGCGAATACGTGCTGAGACCTAGAAATTGGCTCCAAAATATGGCTCAGGCCTCGAAATTGGGATGTTTGGGATATTTTGTAAACTGCAGGGGGCTGTGGGCAAAGTGTGACTCACCGCCACTTTCAGTACTTGGCATATGTTCGGTAAAAAAAAGTTGTAATTTCAAACTGCGAATACGTGCAGAGAGCCAGAAATTGGCTCCAAAATATGGCTCAGGCCTCGAAATTGGGATGTTTGGGATATTTTGAAAAGTGCAGGGGGGTTTGGGCAAAATGTGACATACCTCCGCTTTCAGTACTTGGCATATGTTCGGTATAAAAAGTCGTAATTTCAAACAGCGAATACGTGCAGAGAGCCAGAATATGGCTGCAAAATATGGCTCAGGCTTCGAAATTGGGATGTTTGAGATATTTTGAAAACTGCAGGGGGCTATGGGCAAAATGTGACTCACCACTGCTTTCAGCACATGGCATATGATCGGTAAAAAAAGTTGTAATTTCAAACTGCGAATACGTACAGAGAGCCAGAAATTGGCTCCAAAATATGGCTCAGGCCTCGAAATTGGGATGTTTGGGATAATTTGAAAACTGCAGGGGGGTTTGGGCAAAATTTGACTCACCGCCGCTTTCAGCACTTGGCATATGTTCGGTAAAAAAAAGTTGTAATTTCAAACTGCGAATACGTGCAGAGAGCCAGAAATTGGCTCCAAAATATGGCTCAGGCCTCGAAATTGGGATGTTTGGGATATTTTGAAAAGTGCAGGGGGGTTTGGGCAAAAATGTGACCCACCGCCGCTTTCAGTACTTGGCATATGTTCGGTATAAAAAGTCGTAATTTCAAACAGCGAACACATGCAGAGAGCCAGAATTTGGCTGCAAAATATGGCTCAGGCCTCGAAATTGAGATGTTTGGGATATTTTGAAAAGTGCATGGGGGTTTGGGCAAAATGTGACCCACCGCCACTTTCAGTACTTGGCATATGTTCGGTATAAAAAGTCGTAATTTCAAACAGCGAATACGTGCAGAGAGCCAGAATTTGGCTGCAAAGTATGGCTCAGGCTTCGAAATTGGGATGTTTGGGATATTTTGAAAGCTGCAGGGGGCTGTGGGCAAAATGTGACTCACCGCCGCTTTCAGCACTTGGCATATGTTCGGTAAAAAAAGTTGTAATTTCAAACTGCGAATACGTGCAGAGAGCCAGAAATTAGCTCCAAAATATGGCTCAGGCCTCGAAATTGGGTTGTTTGGGATATTCTGAAAAGTGCAGGGGGGTTTGGGCAAAATGTGACCCACAGCCGCTTTCTGTACTTGGCATATGTTCGGTATAAAAAGTCGTAATTTCAAACATTGAATACGTGCAGAGAGCCAGAATTTGGCTCCAAAATATGGCTCAGGCTTCGAAATTGGGATGTTTGGGATATTTTGAAAACTGCAGGGGGGTTTGGGCAAAATGTGACTCACCGCCGCTTTCAGCACTTGGCATATGTTCGGTAAAAAAAGTTGTAATTTCAAACTGCGAATACGTGCAGAGAGCCAGAAATTGGCTTAAAAATATGGCTCAGGCCTCGAAATTGGGATGTTTGGGATATTTTGAAAACTGCAGGGGGGTTTAGGCAAAATGTGACTCACCGCCGCTTTCAGCACTTGGCATATGTTCGGTAAAAAAAGTTGTAATTTCAAACTGCGAATACGTGCAGAGACCTAGAAATTGGCTCCAAAATATGGCTCAGGCCTCGAAATTGGGATGTTTGGGATATTTTGAAAACTGCAGGGGGGTTTGGGCAAAATGTGACTCACCGCCACTTTCAGCACTTGGCACATGTTCGGTAAAAAAAGTTGTAATTTAAAACTGCGAATACGTGCAGAGACCTAGAAATTGGCTCCAAAATATGGCTCAGGCCTCGAAATTGGGATGTTTGGGATATTTTGTAAACTGCAGGGGGGTTTGGGCAAAATGTGACTCAGCGCCACTTTCAGCACTTGGCATATGTTCGGTAAAAAAAAGTTGTAATTTCAAACTGCGAATACGTGCAGAGAGCCAGAAATTGGCTCCAAAATATGGCTCAGGCCTCGAAATTGGGATGTTTGGGATATTTTGAAAAGTGCAGGGTGGTTTGGGCAAAATTTGACCCACCTCCGCTTTCAGTACTTGGCATATGTTCGGTATAAAAAGTCGTAATTTCAAACGGCGAATACGTGCAGAGAGCCAGAATTTTGCTGCAAAATATGGCTCAGGCTTCGAAATTGGGATGTTTGGGATATTTTGAAAACTGCAGGGGGGTTTCGGCAAAATGTGACTCCCCGCCGCTTTCAGCACTTGGCATATGTTTGGTAAAGAAAGTTGTAATTTCAAACTGCAAATACGTGCAGAGAGCCAGAAATTGGCTCCAAAATATGGCTCAGGCCTCGAAATTGAGATGTTTTTGATATTTTGAAAAGTGCAGGGGGGTTTGGGCAAAATGTGACCCACCGTTGCTTTCAGTACTTGGCATATGTTCGGTATAAAAAGTCGTAATTTCAAACAGCGAATACGTGCAGAGAGCCAGAATTTGGCTGCAAACTATGGCTCAGGCTTCGAAATTTGGATGTTTGGGATATTTTGAAAACTGCAGGGGAAAGTGGGCAAAATGTGACTCGCCACCGCTTTCAGCACTTGGCATATGTTCGGTAAAAAAAGTTGTAATTTCAAACTGCGAATACGTGCAGAGAGCCAGAAATTGGCTCCAAAATATGGCTCAGGCCTCGAAATTGGGATTTTGGGGATATTTTGAAAACTGCAGGGGGGTTTGGGCAAAATGTGACCCACCGCCGCTTTCAGTACTTGGCATATGTTCGTTATAAAAAGTCGTAATTTCAAACAGCAAATACGTGAAGAGAGCCAGAATTTGGCTGCAAAATATGGCTCAGGCCTCGAAATTGAGATGTTTGGGATATTTTGAAAACTGCAGGGGGCTGTGGGCAAAATGTGACTCACCGCCGCTTTCAGCACTTGGCATATGTTCGGTAAAAAAAGTTGTAACTTCAAACTGCGAATACGTGCAGAGAGCCAGAAATTGGCTCCAAAATATGGCTCAGGCCTCGAAATTGGGATGTTTTGGATATTTTGAAAAGTGCAGGGGGGTTTGGGCAAAATGTGACTCACCGCCGCTTTCAGCACTTGGCATATGTTCGGTAAAAAAAGTTGTATTTTTAAACTGCGAATACGTGCAGAGAGCCAGAAATTGGCTCCAGAATATGGCTCAGGCCTCGAAATTGGGATGTTTGAGATATTTTGAAAACTGCAGGGGGGTTTGGGCAAAATGTGACTCACCGCAGCTTTCAGCACTTGGCATATGTTCGGTAAAAAAAGTTGTAATTTCAAACTGCGAATACGTGCAGAGAGCCAGAAATTGGCACCAAAATATGGCTCAGGCCTCTAAAATAGGATGTTTGGGGTATTTTGAAAACTGCAGGGGGCTGTGGGCAAAATGTGACTCACCGCCGCTTTCAGCACTTGGCATATGTTCCGTAAAAAAGTTGTAATTTCAAACTGCAAATACGTGCAGAGAGCCAGAAATTGGCTCAAAAATATGGCTCAGGCCTCGAAATTGGGATGTTTGGGATATTTTGAAAAGTGCAGGGGGGTTTGGGCAAAATGTGACCCACCGCCGCTTTCAGCACTTGGCATATGTTCGGTAAAAAAAGTTGTAATTTCAAACTGCGAATACGTGCAGAGACCTAGAAATTGGCTCCAAAATATGGCTCAGGCCTCGAAATTGGGATGTTTGGGATATTTTGAAAACTGCAGGGGGGTTTGGGCAAAATGTGACTCACCGCCACTTTCAGCACTTGGCACATGTTCGGTAAAAAAAGTTGTAATTTAAAACTGCGAATACGTGCAGAGACCTAGAAATTGGCTCCAAAATATGGCTCAGGCCTCGAAATTGGGATGTTTGGGATATTTTGTAAACTGCAGGGGGGTTTGGGCAAAATGTGACTCACCGCCACTTTCAGCACTTGGCATATGTTCGGTAAAAAAAAGTTGTAATTTCAAACTGCGAATACGTGCAGAGAGCCAGAAATTGGCTCCAAAATATGGCTCAGGCCTCGAAATTGGGATGTTTGGGATATTTTGAAAACTGCAGGGGGGTTTCGGCAAAATGTGACTCCCCGCCGCTTTCAGCACTTGGCATATGTTTGGTAAAGAAAGTTGTAATTTCAAACTGCAAATACGTGCAGAGAGCCAGAAATTGGCTCCAAAATATGGCTCAGGCCTCGAAATTGAGATGTTTTTGATATTTTGAAAAGTGCAGGGGGGTTTGGGCAAAATGTGACCCACCGTTGCTTTCAGTACTTGGCATATGTTCGGTATAAAAAGTCGAAATTTCAAACAGCGAATACGTGCAGAGAGCCTGAATTTGGCTGCAAAATATGGCTCAGGCTTCGAAATTGAGATGTTTGGGATATTTTGAAAACTGCAGGGGGCTGTGGGCAAAATGTGACTCACCGCCGCTTTCAGCACTTGGCATATGTTCGGTAAAAAAAGTTGTAATTTCAAACTGCGAATACGTGCAGAGAGCCAGAAATTGGCTCCAAAATATGGCTCAGGCCTCGAAATTGGGATGTTTGAGATATTTTGAAAACTGCATGGGGGTTTAGGCAAAATGTGACTCACCGCCGCTTTCAGCACTTGGCATATGTTCGGTAAAAAAAGTTGTAATTTCAAACTGCGAATACGTGCAGAGAGCCAGAAATTGGCTCCAAAATATGGCTCAGGCCTCGAAATTGGGATGTTTGGGGTATTTTGAAAACTGCAGGGTGGTTTGGGCAAAATGTGACTCACTGCCGCTTTCAGCATTTGGCATATGTTCGGTAAAAAAAGTTGTAATTTCAAACTGCGAATACGTGCAGAGAGCCAGAAATTGGCTCCAAAATATGGCTCAGGCCTCGACATTGGGATTTTTGGGATATTTTGAAAACTGCAGGGGGGTTTGGGCAAAATGTGACTCACCGCCACTTTCAGCACTTGGCATATGTTCGGTAAAAAAAGTTGTAATTTCAAACTGCGAATACGTGCAGAGAGCCAGAAATTGGCTCCAAAATATGGCTCAGGCTGCGAAATTTGGATGTTTGGGATATTTTGAATACTGCAGGGGGGGTTTGGGCAAAATGTGGCTCACTTCCGTTTTCAGCACTTGGCATATGTTCGGTAAAAAAAGTTGTAATTTCAAACTGCGAATACGTGCAGAGAGCCAGAAATTGGCTCCAAAATATGGCTCAGGCCTCGAAATTGGGATGTTTGGGATATTTTGAAAACTGCAGGGGGGTTTGGGCAAAATGTGACTCACTGCCGCTTTCAGCACTTGGCATATGTTCGGTAAAAAAAGTTGTAATTTCAAACTGCGAATACGTGCAGAGAGCCAGAAATTGGCTCCAAAATATGGCTCAGGCCTCGAAATTGGGATGTTTGGGATATTTTGAAAACTGCAGGGGGGTTTGGGCAAAATGTGACTCACCTCCGCTTTCAGCACTTGGCATATGTTCGGTAAAAAAAGTTGTAATTTCAAACTGCGAATACGTGCAGAGAGCCAGAAATTGCCTCCAAAATATGGCTCAGGCTTCGAAATTAGGATTTTTGGGATATTTTGAAAACTGCAGGGGGGTTTGGGCAAAATGTGACTCGCCGCCACTTTCAGCACTTGGCATATGTTCGGTAAAAAAAGTTGTAATTTCAAACTGCGAATACGTGCAGAGAGCCAGAAATTGGCTCCAAAATATGGCTCAGGCCTCGAAATTGGGATGTTTGGGATATTTTGAAAAGTGCAGGGGGGTTTGGGCAAAATCTGACCCACCGCCGCTTTCAGTACTTGGCATATGTTCGGTATAAAAAGTCGTAATTTCAAACAGCGAATACGTGCAGAGAGCCAGAATTTGGCTGCAAAATATGGCTCAGGCCTCGAAATCAGGATGTTTGGGATATTTTGAAAACTGCAGGGGGCTGTGGGCAAAATGTGACTCGCCGCCGCTTTCAGCACCTGGCATATGTTCGGTAAAAAAAGTTGTAATTTCAAACTGCAAATACGTGCAGAGAGCCAGAAATTGGCTCCAAAATATGGCTCAGGCCTCGAAATTGGGATGTTTGGGATATTTTGAAAAGTGCAGGGGGGTTTGGGCAAAATGTGACTCGCCGCCGCTTTCAGCACTTGGCATATGTTCGGTAAAAAAAGTTGTAATTTCAAACTGTGAATACGTGCAGAGAGCCTGAAATTGGATCCAAAATATAGCTCAGGCCTCGAAATTGGGATGTTTGGGATATTTTGAAAACTGCAGGGGGGTTTGGGCAAAATGTGACTCGCCGCCGCTTTCAGCACTTGGCATATGTTCGGTAAAAAAAGTTGTAATTTCAAACTGCGAATACGTGCAGAGAGCCAGAAATTGGCTCCAAAATATGGCTCAGGCCTCGAAATTGGGATGTTTGGGGTATTTTGAAAACTGAAGGGGGGTTTGGGCAAAATGTGACTCACTGCCGCTTTCAGCATTTGGCATATGTTCGGTAAAAAAAGTTGTAATTTCAAACTGCGAATACGTGCAGAGAGCCAGAAAATGGCTCCAAAATATGGCTCAGGCCTCGAAATTGGGATTTTTGGGATATTTTGAAAACTGCAGGGGGGTTTGGGCAAAATGTGACTCACCGCCACTTTCAGCACTTGGCATATGTTCGGTAAAAAAAGTTGTAATTTCAAACTGCGAATACGTGCAGAGAGCCAGAAATTGGCTCCAAAATATGGTTTAGGCCGCGAAATTTGGATGTTTGGGATATTTTGAATACTGCAGGGGGGGTTTGGGCAAAATGTGGCTCACTTCCGTTTTCAGCACTTGGCATATGTTCGGTAAAAAAAGTTGTAATTTCAAACTGCGAATACGTGCAGAGAGCCAGAAATTGGCTCCAAAATATGGCTCAGGCCTCGAAATTGGGATGTTTGGGATATTTTGAAAACTGCAGGGGGGTTTGGGCAAAATGTGACTCACTGCCGCTTTCAGCACTTGGCATATGTTCGGTAAAAAAAGTTGTAATTTCAAACTGCGAATACGTGCAGAGAGCCAGAAATTGGCTCCAAAATATGGCTCAGGCCTCGAAATTGGGATGTTTGGGATATTTTGAAAACTGCAGGGGGGTTTGGGCAAAATGTGACTCACCGCCGCTTTCAGCACTTGGCATATGTTCGGTAAAAAAAGTTGTAATTTCAAACTGCGAATACGTGCAGAGAGCCAGAAATTGCCTCCAAAATATGGCTCAGGCCTCGAAATTAGGATTTTTGGGATATTTTGAAAACTGCAGGGGGGTTTGGGCAAAATGTGACTCACCGCCACTTTCAGCACTTGGCATATGTTCGGTAAAAAAAGTTGTAATTTCAAACTGCGAATACGTGCAGAGAGCCAGAAATTGGCTCCAAATTATGGCTCAGGCCTCGAAATTGGGATGTTTGGGATATTTTGAAAAGTGCAGGGGGGTTTGGGCAAAATCTGACCCACCGCCGCTTTCAGTACTTGGCATATGTTCGGTATAAAAAGTCGTAATTTCAAACAGCGAATACGTGCAGAGAGCCAGAATTTGGCTGCAAAATATGGCTCAGGCCTCGAAATCGGGATGTTTGGGATATTTTGAAAACTGCAGGGGGCTGTGGGCAAAATGTGACTCGCCGCCGCTTTCAGCACCTGGCATATGTTCGGTAAAAAAAGTTGTAATTTCAAACTGCAAATACGTGCAGAGAGCCAGAAATTGGCTCCAAAATATGGCTCAGGCCTCGAAATTGGGATGTTTGGGATATTTTGAAAAGTGCAGGGGGGTTTGGGCAAAATGTGACTCGCCGCCGCTTTCAGCACTTGGCATATGTTCGGTAAAAAAAGTTGTAATTTCAAACTGTGAATACGTGCAGAGAGCCAGAAATTGGATCCAAAATATAGCTCAGGCCTCGAAATTGGGATGTTTGGGATATTTTGAAAACTGCAGGGGGGTTTGGGCAAAATGTGACTCGCCGCCGCTTTCAGCACTTGGCATATGTTCGGTAAAAAAAAGTTGTAATTTCAAACTGCGAATACGTGCAGAGAGCCAGAAATTGGCTCCAAAATATGGCTCAGGCCTCGAAATTGAGATGTTTGGGATATTTTGAAAAGTGCAGGGGGGTTTGGGCAAAATGTGACCCACCGCCACTTTCAGTACTTGGCATATGTTCGGTATAAAAAGTCGTAATTTCAAACAGGGAATACGTGCAGAGAGCCAGAATTTGGCTGCAAAGTATGGCTCAGGCTTCGAAATTGGGATGTTTGGGATATTTTGAAAACTGCAGGGGGCTGTGAGCAAAATGTGACTCGCTGCCGCTTTCAGCACTTGGCATATGTTCGGTAAAAAAAGTTGTAATTTCAAACTGCGAATACGTCCAGAGAGCCAGAAATTGGCTCAAAAATATGGCTCAGGCCTCGAAATTGGATTGTTTGGGATAATTTGAAAAGTGCAGGGGGGTTTGGGCAAAATCTGACCCACAGCCGCTTTCTGTACTTGGCATATGTTTGGTATTAAAAGTCGTAATTTCAAACAATGAATACGTGCAGAGAGCCAGAAATTGGCTCCTAAATATGGCTCAGGCCTCGAAATTGGGATGTTTGGGATATTTTGAAAACTGCAGGGGGGTTTGGGCAAAATGTGACTCACCGCCGCTTTCAGCACTTGGCATATGTTCGGTAAAAAAAGTTGTAATTTCAAACTGCGAATACGTGCAGAGAGCCAGAAGTTGGCTCCAAAATATGGCTCAGGCCTCGAAATTGGGATGTTTGGGATATTTTGAAAAGTGCAGGGGGGTTTGGGCAAAATGTGACCCACCTCCGCTTTCAGTACTTGGCATATGTTCGGTATAAAAAGTCGTAATTTCAAACAGCGAATACGTGCAGAGAGCCAGAATTCGGCTGCAAAATATGGCTCAGGCCTCGAAATTGGGTTGTTTGGGATATTTTGAAAACTGCAGGGAGGTTTGGGCAAAATGTGACCCACCGCCGCTTTCAGTACTTCGCATTGTTCGGTATAAAAAGTCGTAATTTCAAACAGCGAATACGTGCAGAGAGCCAGAAATTGGCTCCAAAATATGGCTCAGGCCTCGAAATTGGGATGTTTGGGATATTTTGAAAACTGCAGGGGGGTTTGGGCAAAATGTGACCCACCGCCGCTTTCAGTACTTGGCATAATTTTGGTCGTTTGGGCACTAGTTTTCCACTTTTATTCCCTAGTTCGAGTGCCACCTACGATACATAATCTTAGTCCATCCTTTCTAACATATTATAAGTGGCATTTTAAGTGGCACTAAATTTGTCAGTAATCAGAATGTGTTGTTGCCTCAAATTCGTAACAATAATTATATATACCACTTTTAAATCTAACTTTTTGAAACAATATTTGTCCAAGCAACATATCAAGACCGTCGAACGAACGACCCCAATATTTCCCATGTGGCCCCTATTGACATGTTGCTAGAAATCAACAACCCATGGAGTTGCCGGTCTGCCGAGTGGACGGCACGCTGGACTTGTGATCCTGTGGTCCCGGGATCGATACCAGGCGCCGGCGAGAAACAATGGGCAGAGTTTCTTTCACCCTATGCCCCTGTTACCTAGCAGTAAAATAGGTACCTGGGTGTTAGTCAGCTGTCACGGGCTGCTTCCTGGGGGTGGAGGCCTGGTCGAGGACCGGGCCGCGGGGACACTAAATGCCCCGAAATCATCTCAAGATAACCTCAAGATCTCAAGATAACCCATTCCCAAATGAGGACCCATTATAGCCCTTTCTGATTCCAAACTCAGTCCAATTTGTCTCCATCTAAACATTCAGGTGAATAATCCCTATTTGCAACGAGAACTATTCTGATTGTCTTCTTAAGGTTATCTTGAGATGATTTCGGGGCTTTAGTGTCCCCGCGGCCCGGTCCTCGACCAGGCCTCCACCCCCAGGAAGCAGCCCGTGACAGCTGACTAACACCCAGGTACCTATTGTACTGCTAGGTAACAGGAGCATAGGGTGAAAGAAACTCTGCCCATTGTTTCTCTCCGGCGCCTGGGATCGAACCCGGGACCACAGGATCATAAGTCCAGTGTGCTGTCCTCTCGGCCGACCGGCTCCGTCTTGTGTATTCCTGTTTAATATTTTCTTTCATTGTGTCATCTAAAACGAAAGCAATTGGGCCTTCCTTAAGAAATCTTCGAGGAAAATTTCAAGAGAACATCAGTGACAATTATGCAGATACGAACCAATTTCAGGTTATCACCATCAAGACGAATTGTGTCCTGTTGGAGATTATTATGTGTGGTTATCTTAATAACATTTGTCGTTCCTTAGATAACACCACAATGTTCATGTAATGCAGAATACCCTGGTAATGATTGATATATATATATATATATATATATATATATATATATATATATATATATATATATATATATATATATATATATATATATATATGTATATATGTATATAAAATAATGTGTATCACGAAAATAAACACGTGATTAAGAATGTGACAATGTCAGACCACGGAGGAAAAATGAAACAGGAAATTTCCTTAAGTACTTTCGTATATTAATACATCTTCAGAAGGAGTTTATTTTCTAAGAGCCAGTTGGGCATTCAGTCAGTTCTAATGTGCATCTTGACATTTTCTTCTGTCTTCTATGGACAGGGGTTCGGTTAGGTTAGGTTAGGTTAGGTTAGAGATCTGTCACACTGCATATGGTTAGGTTAGAGATCTGTCACACTGCATATGGTTAGGTTAGAGATCTGTCACACTGCATATGGTTAGGTTAGAGATCTGTCACACTGCATATGGTTAGGTTAGAGATCTGTCACACTGCATATGGTTAGGTTAGAGATCTGTCACACTGCATATGGTTAGGTTAGAGATCTGTCACACTGCATATGGTTAGGTTAGAGATCTGTCACACTGCATATGGTTAGGTTAGAGATCTGTCACACTGCATATGGTTAGGTTAGAGATCTGTCACACTGCATATGGTTAGGTTAGAGATCTGTCACACTGCATATGGTTAGGTTAGAGATCTGTCACATTACATATGGTAACCAAACCATTAGAGACTCGAGCTTCGACCATTATCAAGGCGTGTGACTGTCTAAGACGGACCGAAACGTCGTCATTTCATCTTGTGATGAGTGATCATATCTTCAGCCCCGTTATTGTGACTCATCGTCTGCACACTGCATATAGAGTAGTGTGTTATTGAGCAATCCGCCAGGGGTAATTGAAGCGGTTTTTTGCAATGGTAATTTGCAATGCTAACTAGCGTTTATTCATTTACTTCTGTGGTTCAAGGGCGGGTTAGGCTCCGTCACACTGAATAGTGTGTAATGCAGACGAGGAGTCACAATAACGTGGCTGATCAATGTTGACCAGACCACATACTAGAAGGTGAAGGGACGACGACGTTTCAGTCCGTCCTGGACCATTCTCAAGTCGACTGTCCAGATCGTCCTGAAGAATGGTCCAGGACGGACCGAAACGTCGTCGTCCCCTCACCTTCTAGTGTGTGTAGTGGGTCCACTAGGCACTTGAACCTTAGAGCAAGCAATTAGAGGAGCTGGACTACTACTGCTTAAGTGGGATCACGTAAGAGACCTGTCTTCAAGTGTGAGTGGAAGTAGTTGTCCTGGAGACAGATTCACGAAGCAGTTACGCAAGCACTTACGAACCTGGGCCAGATTCACGAAGCAGTTACGCAAGCACTTACGAACCTGGGCCAGATTCACGAAGCAGTTACGCAAGCACTTACGAACCTGGGGCCAGATTCACGAGGCAGTTACGCAAGCACTTACGAACCTGGGGCCAGATTCACGAGGCAGTTACGCAAGCACTTACGAACCTGGGGCCAGATTCACGAGGCAGTTACGCAAGCACTTACGAACCTGGGGCCAGATTCACGAGGCAGTTACGCAAGCACTTACGAACCTGGGGCCAGATTCACGAAGCAGTTATGCAAGCACTTACGAACCTGGGGCAGATTCACGAAGCAGTTATGCAAGCACTTACGAACCTGGGGCCAGATTCACGAGACAGTTACGCAAGCACTTACGAACCTGGGGCCAAATTCACGAAGCAGTTACGCAAGCACTTACGAACCTGTACATCTTTTCTCAATCTTTGGCGGCTTTCTTTACAATTATTAAACAGTTAATGAGCTCCGAAGCACCAGGAGGCTGTTTATAACAATAACAACAGTTGATTGGCAAGTTTTCATGCTTGTAAACTGTTTAATAAATGTAACCAAAGCCGTCAAAGATTGAGGAAAGATGTACACGTTCGTAAGTGCTTGCGTAACTGCTTCGTGAATCTGGCCCCCAGGTTCGTAAGTGCTTGCGTAACTGCTTCGTGAATCTGGCCCCAAGTTCGTAAGTGCTTGCGTAACTGCTTCGTGAATCTGGGCCCTGGCTAATTACTTCCCTCTAAACATTGTTAACGTGACTTACACGGATTAACAATTATGTAACAAATGATTACGTTTTACCGTTATTCCATCGGAATCGAAACTTAACCTTTTGTGCCGTATTTTAGGGGTTATTCATCATGAGGCTTGAATTATCACTATAATTATGCTCTAATTCATGATTCATCAAAAAATTCATCATTTGGGATTGAGCCCGGGTTTAGTCTCTGTCTCTCTCTTTCTCTCAGTGGATGTGTATGGAAGTGAGAGGGAGGTGTTGATGAAGAAGATTAAGCCCCCAAGAGGTGGCACGGGCATGAATATCCCGTAAGAGGTGTTGGAGAGAGAGTAAGGCCTGTATCGGGTCAAGTTGGAGGAAGCTGGATAAGTTTAGGGTGGGATATTGGACATCTTCATCTGGTTCTGCATCTTGATGTCCCAGATTAATGATGACATCACATAAATAGGTTCTCCTATTACGGCCAAAGTATGATAAGTAATATTTTTCTGACAATTTTGGCTTGATCAGCGAATAAAGTTTTACTATATGGCAAATTTTGCTGTGGAGATAAGTTTGACACTGTCACGGGGCACTCTTTCCGTGGATTCAAATCCTCACCCACCCATGTTAGGCACGTACCCAACAGCAATTACTGTGAAACATTGGGTGAAGCTAGCCTCTTAGTGTCAGGCCTTCGACCTTGACCAAACAGAGATATCTGGATTCTGGAACACACACACTGGAAATAGCTCTTCCCGACCTGTGAATCCACACCACGTTAGTCATAAACCTGGTTTGTGTTTTGTTCAGTTGTGGAAGGTTTAATTTAAAGGTTAATTTGTCGGTCTGAGTCAAAAACTTACTTAATCAGGATGCCTGATGATGCTGTATCTCAGCCAGGATGAATGATGCTCTCTCAGCCTGGTGGCCTGATGCTAATGAAACAGTTGCACACCTGGCAACACTGCAGTAGGTACACACACCTGTTGGTAAGGCCTCTCTTGCCTGCTCGACCTAACCAATACATAACCAAGCGTAAACCTGTGTATAGTAGCACTTAAAAACCAAGTAGTGCTTGAGCAAGTAGCACTTAAACCTATTTTTTCATTTTTTTGCTTTGGAATATTATGAATATCTGGCATTACAGATGACCTTTTCTTCCAAGCGTCTTAGAGAACTTGTACTCAGGCTAACCCCAAGACGGTGACTGGTCTTGTACAAGGACACCTGGCAGGCCTCGCCCTGTATGCAGCTTAATATCATCCGCTTCAAGTCTAAATTGAGGTTCGCTGGTGTTACATTTTTCCCCAAAGACACCACTGGTGTTTGAGACAAATTGGTGGTTCCAATTAGCCCATAAGGCAATTGGTCATAAGTTAGGACAGAATGTAGTAATTAGGGTGAGAGATGGATCCGGCTCTGGGATCAGATACCATGTTAAAGGAATCAGATACCATGTTAAAGGAATCAGATACCACGATAAAGGAATCAGACACCATGTTAAAGGAACCAGATACCACGATAAAGGAATCAGATACCATGTTAAAGGAATCAGATACCATGTTAAAGGAATCAGATACCATGTTTAAGGAATCAGATACCACGATAAAGGAATCAGATACCACGATAAAGGAATCAGATACCACGATAAAGGAATCAGGCACCATGTTAAAGGAATCAGATACCACGATAAAGGAATCAGATACCACGATAAAGGAATCAGATACCACGATAAAGGAATCAGATACCACGTTAAAGGAATCAGATACCATGTTAAAGGAATCAGATACCATGTTAAAGGAATCAGATACCATGTTAAAGGAATCAGATACCACGATAAAGGAATCAGATACCATGTTAAAGGAATCAGATACCACGTATAAGGAATCAGATCTTCCTGTGGCAAGAAATCCCATTTATTGAAAGATTTGAGTGTCACAACACACGATGAAATCACACAGCTTTAAGGATACGAGTTAATTGTTAATTTCCAGAAGGAGTTTGAATTCTCATTCGTTATTGCAGAATTCAATATTCCGCAGTTGTAGCAACAATGCTGATTAAGCATTGTGGTCAATATCGTTCATTTTTGCGAATGATATCGTGTATATTTGCTGTGTTATCGTCTGAAGACCCAGTGATCGTTCCATTTCAGGCAGGCGTTCAGGTAGTTTGCTAGAGTGGAAGCCAATTACGAGTTAAATCTAATTGACTTGTGCTTGTAGGAAACGATGGTATTTAATCAGTTTGAGAAATTTCTCATTCTGAAATGCTGTGACGGTCTGTGGTTGCTGTGTATATGTTTTCCTTGAAGGTGAGAGATTTCTTGTAGATTTCTATAAGGTCATTTCCTAATTACATTACAGTCTCCGTGGTGTAGTGGTAAGACACTCGCCTGGCGTTCCGCGAGCGCTATGTCATTGGTTCGTATCCTGGCCGGGGAGGATTTACTGGGCGCAATTCCTTAACTGTAGCCTCTGTTTAACGCAACAGTAAAATGTGTACTTGGATGAAAAAACGATTCTTCGCGGCAGGGGATCGTATTCCAGGGACCATAGGATTAAGGACTTGCCCGAAACGCTACACGTACTAGTGGCTCTACAAGAATGTAACAACTCTTGTATATATCTCAAAAAAAAAAAAAATTAACTTAACCAGTTGGGGTATTTAAGAGAATAAAACAATTTACTCTAAGGTGTTTACAAAAATTTTATCTCGAGTAAACATGCGTTTTGCAATTGCAATAATTATAGAAAAATTCTGATAAATTATTGACATTGAATCAATTTTTTTAAAAGTCATAGTTACTCGAGTTAAGAGCCATCTAAGTACTCTTCAAGAGTGAATATTACATAGCTGAAACATCTTGTAATATGCTTTAGAAATATTTGACCTTAAAAGAAGTTATTTAAACTGATTTCGTGATGTGTTATTAGGAGTAAATATTGTATTCGGAGTTAAAGAGTTCAGAGATTCAGTGTTATTCAGAGTTCTCCTACTAATATTGTGATTACAGATGTACTCAAACTGTACTCGAGTACAGTTTTCACTTCTTGGAGGTGTTGTACAATTTTAAATTAAAGTTCTGTGGATGGGAGACATTGGAGTTAACTTTAGTTAAGCCTAGTAAGCTTTGGTGTATCTTATTAATGTTTAGTAATGTTTGATGAAGCTTAGTAAGGTATGGTGATGTTTAGTATACTTTACTGAAGCTTACTAATGTTTGGTAAACCTTAGTAAAAAATTAAAAAAAATTGCATTTGATTAGATTTTTCCCAAATCATCACAGTCATTCGTCTATCAGAAATCGACTCCTGTAGAGCCAATTCATCACTCTTATTCATCGACGCCATTAGATGTAACTAAGGTTAAGTCGTTTAGTAATTAGATCATGAATATGTGTCAGAATTATGTAGATTACATATTTCCCATAGTCTAACTATCTCAGACGATGGTTAATGGGAGATAAAAGGCATGATTACTAGTAACGTTTCTCGAAAAGCTGCAGTTAATGGGCTTACTCTAAGACGGTGATTTTCCTCGGGTTGTTTCCCAAGATGATAGGGTGAAGGTTACATGGGGGGGGGGGGGAGAGTGTCTGTCAGTCCCCCCTTGCATGCAGAAAACGGGAGTAATCAACTGCTGTTATGTTATCAAAGGCCAGAGGTGGTGTTCCTTAGTATTGCCTCACACAGGTATTTGATACGTGTTTCTAGCTCACACAGGTGTTCTGATGCGTGTTTCTAGCTCACACAGGTGTTTGATACGTGGTTTCTAGCTCACACACAGGTGTTTGATAGGTGTTTCTAGCTCACACTGGTGTTTCATACGTGATTTCTAGCTCACACACAGGTGTTCTGATGCGTGTTTTTAGCTCACACAGGTGTTTGATACGTGGTTTCTAACTCTCACAGGTGTTTGATACGTGGTTTCTAGCTCACACAGGTGTTTGATAGGTGCTTCTAGCTCACACAGGTGTCTGATAAGTGTTTCTAGCTCACACAGGTGTTTGATACGTGTTTTTAGCTCAGACAGGTGTTCAGACACGTCCTTCTAACTCACACAGGTGTTTGATACGTGTTTTTAGTTCACACAGGTGTTTGATACGTGTTAATAGCTCACACAGGTGTTGAAACGTGTTTCTAGCTCACACAGGTGTTTGATACGTGGTTTCTAACTCACACAGGTTTTTGATAGGTCTTTCTAGCTCACACAGGTGTTTGATACGTGGTTTCTAGCTCACACAGGTCTTTGATAGGTCTTTCTAGCTCACATAGGTGTTTGATACGTGGTTTCTAGCTCACACAGGTGTTTGATAGGTCTTTCTAGCTCACACAGGTGTTTGATACGTGACGTTGGCTTGTACAGGTGTTGCGCCAGGACCCTGACTAACACAGGTGTTTAATTTTTTTAATTGTATATTGAATCTTTAGATTTAAATGTCAAAATGTATTAATGTATGATTTATACGAATCATTGCATTTGTATCTGCAATACAAAAAAAATCGAAGCTAATGTATTATACATCGTGTTTTGGTTGCATTATATATCATACAGCTTTTATAAATATAAAAATGTTGGGATATATTTGTATTTTGAACATACTAAAGAGCATACATTATTAATGGGCATTTAACATCACATAACATTATTAATGGTCATTGAACATCACCAAACATTATAGATGTGCATTGAACATCACAAAACATTATAGATGTGCATTGAACATCACAAAAAATTAAAGATGTGGACTGAACATCACAAAACATTAAAGATGTACATTAAACATCACAAAACATTATAGATGTGCACTAAACATCACCAAACATTATAGATGTGCATTGAACATCACCAAACATTAAAGATGTGAATTAAACATCACCAAACATTATAGATATGCATTGAACATCAATAAACATTAAATATGTGCATTAAACATCACCAAACATTATAGACGTTCACTGAACATCACAAAACATTAAAAATGTGCATTGAACATCACAAAACATTAAAGATGTGCACTGAACATTACCAAACTCTGAATGTAACTTGTTCAACTTTTAGTGGAATTATCAGGGACAAAAATCCTTGCTATCTGCTATAACATCATTACACTTGTGAGAGGTGAGGGAAGCAGAGGGGTGAGGGAAGGTGAGGGGTGAGAGACGTAGGGAAGTGAGGGAAATATGGGTGAGGTAAGAGAACAAAGAGAAAGAACAACAATGACAAACCAAAGATGCAAATTATTGACAAACACGGGTTTTCTCACCTTTCTCTCCAACTGAGAGAGATTTTCTCTCATTCTCTACATTCTCTCAACCATATGGAATTTTTTACTTGTTTTGCTTCTTAAAGCACAGTTTTGTTTTTAGTTTTAATTTTTTTTATTGATTGTAATATTAAAAGCCTGAAAAGAAAAATAATATTTTTATTAGATTGTAATATTAAAAAGGTTTTTAATATTACAAAGGCTGAAAAGCCTTTGTAATATTAAAAAGCCTAGGAAAAGTCTGGATCTCCAGGCTTACTGGAGATCCATTACTACATATTGTAACTTTGGACCAAATAGATAATATGTAAGGCCTGTGATTTCAGGAGGATTGACTGGCTATGTTGCTATGACTATTTTGCTCAGCTGCTATGCCTATGTTGCTATGGCTATGTTGCTATGACTATTTTGCTCAGCTGCTATGCCTATGTTGCTATGGCTATGTTGCTATGGCTATGTTGCTATGTATGTTGCTATGGCTATGTTGCTATGTATGTTGCTAGGAGCCAGGCATGATGCTCTGTGTGCACGAGTGATTGCTGATTATCTAGAAGTTAGTGGTCTTGCTATCTTCAAGGTGCTTATAAGATGTAATTGCTCCTATGTTTCTATACATCTTAAGTCCAACCCACACACACACATCTTAAGGGCCGTTTTACAAACCACGGATGATATAAGACATGTTTATATATATATATATATATATATATATATATATATATATATATATATATATATATATATATATATATATATATATATATATATGTCGTACCTAGTAGCCAGAACGCACTTCTCAGTCTACTATACAAGGCCCGATTTGCCTAATAAGCCAAGTTTTCATGAATTATTTGTTTTTCGACTACCTAACCTACCTAACCTTACCTAACCTAACTTTTTCGGCTACCTAACTTAACCTAACCTATAAAGATAGGTTAGGTTAGGTTAGGTAGGGTTGGTTAGGTTCGGTCAAATATCTACGTTAATTTTAACTCCAATAAAAAAAAATTGACCTCATATAGAATGAAATGGGTAGCTTTATCATTTCATAAGAAAAAAATTAGAGAAAATATATTACTTCAGGAAAACTTGGCTTATTAGGCAAATCGGGCCATGCATAGTAGGCTGAGAAGTGCGTTCTGGCTACTAGGTACGACATATATATATATATATATATATATATATATATATATATATATATATATATATATATATATATATATATATATATATATATATATAATATATATTGTGACGGGCAACATGTGACATCCAGTGGCTGTTGTTTGGGTTTTGGAGACACCTGTAGCAGAGGAATCTTTTATCTGATGCATCTGTTCACCTTTCAGTTAATAGGTACCTGATAGGTAACCGTTCAGGGATGCATATTGGAGAAGGTTAGTTGTTGGAGAAACTTTTCTTCGTTAGTACTTGCCGTACTTCATGCAGGTCGGAGTTCAATCCCCGACCGTCCACAAGTGGGTTGGGCAACCATTCCTTTCCCCCCGTCCCATCCCAAATCCTGACCCCTTCCCAGTGCTAGATATAGTCGTAATGGCTTGGCGCTTTCCCCCTGATAGTTCTCTTACCTTCCTGGCCCGTTTGTGGGGGCAGGAACGGTGGTACAGGAACAGGGACGAACGGGTGTACACACAAACAGGGACGTAAACAGGATCAACAGAGAAACAGGAACTAGAAACAGACAAGAAGCCTTGTCCAAGGTTCCTATAAATAGGGACGTAAACAGGATCAACAGAGAAACAGGAACTAGAAACAGGCAAGAAGCCTTGTCCAAGGTTCCTATAAATATACCATATACCAACCGGTATATGGTCACTACACTAGACCATATCACACTCATATACCTATTCAAAAAATATTGTTGCTGTAATGTGGGATCGAACCACAGAACTGAAAGAGTAACATACTTTCAGTTACGTTATTTTGATCTGTTTGTATAACCTCAGTGTATTTTCCCAAGTAAATACAGTCTTTAAAACTGAAATAAAACTAGAACGAGAGACGTAAATGCAAAATATACATCAGACGTATAAATCTACTCGTTTGTGGTGATAAAGAAATATATATATATATAATATATATATATAAATTCGTCCCGTCGGAGTTAGGAATTTTTTTTTACAATGGTCTAAAGTGGCTGGCAAATTACTCTGGAAAGGAAATAAAGTTACGCTTGATGTGATGTGAATATTCTCGGTCTGAAACCCACGAGTTCAGATGTCAAAGTTTCAGGTCAGAGACGAAAGGTCGAAGCTAAGAGTTATATACGTCTTAGATCCCTCAAGACGGCTGACAATTATAATAGGTTTAACTTTGATTTTTTTTTTTTTAATCTTATTACTCAAAATCCAAGTGCTATATAGTCGAAATGGCTTGGCACTTTCCCCCTGATCATTCCTGCCCTTTCCACAAAGTTTAGAATTATAGAATGAGTGATACAGGTTGAATTTATTAATATCTTTTCATATCATGTCAAAAAATCGTCAGAAATCTGTGTTTGATAAACTTCAAAATGAACAACAATTTTCATTCGAAGAGAAATAGCAATCAATTTAAAAAAAAAATTATTCGTGATTTGTCAATCTATTTGTAAAAAAAAAAAATCATAGAAATAAGCGCCTCTTCACACCACTGAAAGTCTTTAATGGAAAGACAAACCCCAAAACGATAAGTTCGAGCCCCGTCGCAGGAATACTAACGTGTAACATCATAATGTGGCTACTTACCCTGTTCTAAAGACACTGGCTAGTTATCCTGTTCAGACACTAGCTAGTTATCCTGTTCAGACACTGGCTAGTTATCCTGTTCAGACACTGGCTAGTTATCCTGATCTTCAGACACTGGCTAGTTATCCTGTTCAGACACTGGCTAGTTATCCTGATCTTCAGACACTGGCTAGTTATCCTAATCTTCAGACACTGGCTAGTTATCCTAATCTTCAGACACTGGCTAGTTATCCTGTTCAGACACTGGCTAGTTATCCTGTTCAGACACTGGCTAGTTATCCTGTTCAGACACTGGCTAGTTATCCTGATCTTCAGACACTGGCTAGTTATCCTGTTCAGACACTGGCTAGTTATCCTGTTCAGACACTGGCTAGTTATCCTGTTCAGACACTGGCTAGTTATCCTGTTCAGACACTGGCTAGTTATCCTGTTCAGACACTGGCTAGTTATCCTGTTCAGACACTGGCTAGTTATCCTGTTCAGACACTGGCTAGTTATCCTGTTCAGACACTGGCTAGTTATCCTGTTCAGACACTGGCTAGTTATCCTGTTCAGACACTGGCTAGTTATCCTGATCTTCAGACACTGGCTAGTTATCCTGATCTTCAGACACTGGCTAGTTATCCTGATCTTCAGACACTGGCTAGTTATCCTGATCTTCAGACACTGGCTAGTTATCCTGTTCAGACACTGGCTAGTTATCCTGATCTTCAGACACTGGCTAGTTATCCTGTTCAGACACTGGCTAGTTATCCTGTTTTTCAGACACTGGCTAGTTATCCTGATCTTCAGACACTGGCTAGTTATCCTGATCTTCAGACACTGGCTAGTTATCCTGATCTTCAGACACTAGCTAGTTATCCTGTTCAGACACTGGCTAGTTATCCTGATCTTCAGACACTGGCTAGTTATCCTAATCTTCAGACACTGGCTAGTTATCCTGATCTTCAGACACTGGCTAGTTATCCTGTTCAGACACTGGCTAGTTATCCTGATCTTCAGACACTGGCTAGTTATCCTGTTCAGACACTGGCTAGTTATCCTGATCTTCAGACACTGGCTAGTTATCCTGTTCAGACACTGGCTAGTTATCCTGATCTTCAGACACTCTCTAGTTATCCTAGTCTTCAGACACTGGCTAGTTATCCTGATCTTCAGACACTGGCTAGTTATCCTGATCTTCAGACACTGGCTAGTTATCCTGTTCAGACACTGGCTAGTTATCCTGATCTTCAGACACTAGCTAGTTATCCTGTTCAGACACTGGCTAGTTATCCTGTTCAGACACTGGCTAGTTATCCTGATCTTCAGACACTGGCTAGTTATCCTGATCTTCAGACACTGGCTAGTTATCCTGATCTTCAGACACTGGCTAGTTATCCTGTTCAGACACTGGCTAGTTATCCTAATCTTCAGACACTGGCTAGTTATCCTGTTCAGACACTGGCTAGTTATCCTGATCTTCAGACACTAGCAATAACCAAATACGCCAGATTGCTCATTTTGATCACTTAATACCCAGGATTGGTTATTACTCGAATGATATGTCGATTAATGAACTCTATAATTAATCTCTATAATCTCTATAATCTCTATAATTGCAATGATACTCAAGGCTATGTTGGTTATTGTGCAGTGTTCGCATGATGTAGAGGGGGAGAGATAAGATATCTAGAAATATATATTTCTAGAAAGATAGATATCTAGGGATAGATAAAAGGGAGATATCTAAGAAGGGTAAATGGATAAAGTTGATGTGATGGACGCTGGAGGTGGATAAAGTTGATATAATGGAGGCTGGAGATGGATAAAATTTGTGATGGAGGCTGGGGGAGGATAAAGTTGATGTGATGGAGGCTGGAGATGGATAAAGTTGATATGATGGAGGCTGGAGATGGATAAAGTTGATATGATGGAGGCTGGGAGTGGATAAATTGATATGGAGGAGGCTGGGAGTGGATAAAGTTGATATGATGGATGCTGGAGATGGATAAAGTTGATATGATGGAGGCTGGGAGTGGATAAATTGATATGGAGGAGGCTGGGAGTGGATAAAGTTGATATGATGGAGGCTGGGAGTGGATAAAGTTGATATGATGGAGGCTGGGAGTGGATAAATTGATATGGAGGAGGCTGGGAGTGGATAAAGTTGATATGATGGAGGCTGGGAGTGGATAAAGTTGATATGATGGATGCTGGAGATGGATAAAGTTGATATGATGGAGGCTGGGAGTGGATAAAGTTGATATGATGGAGGCTGGGAGTGGATAAAGTTGATATGATGGATGCTGGAGATGGATAAAGTTGATATGATAGAGGCTATAGATGCATATATAGCAAGAAACCAAAGCCCAGATTTACCCAAGTAGCAGCGGCAACTGGGATCGCCCTATACACGCTTCGGGAATTATAATTACTTCCTTTGTTTTTATAGAGAGATCTCAGACGACAGAAGAACCAGTCTCTCGGGATATGCAGCAGGACGTGGTCTGCATTCGATCTCTTAAGAGACTTCTTTCTGGCATTTAAGATACAGCTAATTTTAGCTTTCATGCAAGTTTGTGATTAGTTCATCTATGAGGAAATGTAATTGAGGGGCAACTGAACTTTTTTGTGTGCAATCTTTTGCTTGAGATGAGATTCGAGATAAATTCACGAAGTTATTGAAGTAGAAGTCTTCTCATGGAATGGGAAATAAAGGGTTATTAACCCCAAGTTCCATTTCATACATGGGTTATTGATCAAGTTCAATTATCCCATTATTATCCAAAGTATTTAATTGTATTCTTACATAAAGGGGTAAATAATAAAATGGTTAACTGAACATATAGGAATGTGGACCCAAAGTACCTCAGTGGTCCTAAAAATGAACTTGAAATTGTAATTTTGAATTCCACAGATTCCATTTCTCTATATATTAATCCGTCAAGAGGATGGAATACATTGATAAATGAGACTTCTTGCCGTTCCTCGTTCTGTGTGAGCATAGAAGTCTGCAGGCGTGAATCTGGGCTAAGTCTGCAGGCGTGAGTCTGGTCTAAGTCTGCAGGCGTGAGCCTGACCAAGTCTGCAGGCGTGAGTCTGGTCTAAGTCTACAGGCGTGAGCCTGGCCAAGTCTGCAGGCGTTTGAGTCTGGTTAAGTCTGCAGGCGTTTGAGCCTGGCCAAGTCTGCAGGCGTTTGAGTCTAACCAAGTCTGCAGGCGTTTGAGTCTAACCAAGTCTGCAGGCGTGAGTCTAGCCAAATCTGCATTAGCTATCAGTATAATAAAGCCAGTGTCTGTAACGTGTACAATATATTTTTCTTAAAATATTGTCAAAATAGTCTGTGAAAGGTTCTGATATGAGATTGGCCGCTCTTACAATAAACAAAAGAAGGAATGCTCTTGCGTTAGACACGAAAGAGCATTCGTAACTGTGCAAGGGATTCCACTCGCCAACTCAGGTTACAGGCTGATGGAATACGAAACACAGACGTTTTTAACCCACTAAAGCGATGTCTTTATTTTTGCCAACGTGTGTATCTTAGATTTAGAGATTAAACTTCATTTATTTGTATAGATACAACAGAAGATTGATTAATAGAATTCATCATTAATCTGTGGTGATTTAATCACTACATTTGTACACCGGAATGAATGAAGCACACTATTCTTCCGGGTTCGATCCCCGGCGGAGACAAATGGGGAAAATGTTTATTTCACCTTGATGAATGAATATCAGAATGAATATCAGGTCAAGTGTATCATTAACTCTCATTCTTGTGGCTCCCCTTATATGTTGGCTTAGAAAGTTGTTGTTGACGCGTTCAATAGTTTAGTTGTCCATGTATCTGAACCTCCCCAAAAGGCTCTCTGCTCACTCTATTTGTTCATAGTTTCAAGTTTCTTATGATTCAAAGTCGAATTCCATTCCCACAGCTACCATTTGCATTATTGCAATTCTTGCAATGTTGTTTCAGCTATTCTCCTGTCTAGATCTTCTGTCATTTAGTGAAGAGTTATGTATTGTAACTAATATATTTTACCGTCCCATTATCACAGTGCCCATTAACCATTAATCTCACAGTTGACTTGAGAATGGTCCAGGACGGACCGAAACGTCGTCGTCCCTTCATTTTCTAGTGTGTTTACTAGTTGTGTTTTTGCGGGGGTTGAGCTTTGCTCTTTCGGCCCGCCTCTCAACTGTCAATCAACTGTTTACTATTTTCTCTCTCTCTGTCTCTCTCTGTCTCTGTCTCTGTCTCTCTCTCTGTCTCTCTCTCTGTCTCTCTCTCTGTCTCTCTCTCTGTCTCTCTCTCTGTCTCTCTCTCTGTCTCTCTCTCTGTCTCTCTCTCTGTCTCTCTCTCTGTCTCTCTCTCTCTCTCTCTCTCTGTCTCTCTCTCTGTCTCTCTCTCTGTCTCTCTCTCTGTCTCTCTCTCTGTCTCTCTCTCTGTCTCTCTCTCTGTCTCTCTCTCTCTCTCTCTCTCTCTCTCTCTCTCTCTCTCTCTCTCTCTCTCTCTCTCTCTCTCTCTCTGTCTCTCTCTCTCTCTCTCTCTCTCTCTCTGTCTCTCTCTCTCTGTCTCTCTCTCTCTGTCTCTCTCTCTCTCTGTCTCTCTCTCTCTCTGTCTCTCTCTCTCTGTCTCTCTTCCCCCCCCCCCCACACACACACACCACACACACCAGGAAGCAACCCGTGACAGCTGACTAACTCCAAGGAACCTATTTACTGCTAGGTAACAGGGGGCATTCAGTGTGAAAGAAACTTTGCCCATTTGTTTCTGCCTGGTGCGGGAATCGAACCCGCGCCACAGATTGTGTGGATTGGTCAACCTGCTTATTATGCAGTATTTAATCCCTTCACAGATCACGATCTCTTCGAAACTCCAGCCATTATCAACAAGTAAGGCAGTTCAGAAGAGCTCAGGCTATTCAAAACTCATTTAGAAAACAAACGTATTATTTAAACGACTTGAGACAAATGCAAACCGGTTTCTGGTGCGTTCTGGCGTAGAACCACACACACACACACACACACACACACACACACACACACACACACACACACACACACCGCGCGCACCTCAGGGCTTCCTGATATGGAAGGCTGTCTTTAACAACCAGAGGAATGGCGATAATATCAGCGCCGACAATGATTGATTAGTTACTAGCGTGGCTGCCGACCTCTTCAGTATAAGGGCACGCATCGTGGTGGAGATCGACTTGAGAATGGTCCAAGACGGACCGAAACGTCGTCGTCCCTTCACTTTCTAGTGATCTAGTCTGGTCAACATACTTCAGCCACGTTATTGTGACTCCTCGTTTGCTGGTGGACATGGGTGTGTATCCTACAGATCGAATCTGGTTCCCTAGCATCTTTGCGAATCAGTCTGTTGCATATTTAAGATTCAGCAGTGAAGCTGATCGACGGCTGCATTCAGCAATGAGACGGGTGAAGAGGGTTGCATTAAGCAGTGGGACAGATGGATGAAAATATTTTGAGAGCAGGGGAAGCTGTTCTAGGGGCTGGGAGAGTATATTTTGAGAGCAGGGGAAGCTGTTCTAGGGGCTGGGAGAGTATATTTTGAGAGCAGGGGAAGCTGTTCTAGGGGCTGGGAGAGTATATTTTGAGAGCAGGGGAAGCTGTTCTAGGGGCTGGGAGGGTATATTTTGAGAGCAGGGGAAGCTGTTCTAGGGGCTGGGAGAGTATATTTTGAGAGCAGGGGAAGCTGTTCTAGGGGCTTGGGAGAGTATATTTGAGAGCAGGGGGAAGCTGTTCTAGGGGCTGGGAGAGTATATTTTGAGAGCAGGGGAAGCTGTTCTAGGGGCTGGGAGAGTATATTTTGAGAGCAGGGGAAGCTGTTCTAGGGGCTGGGAGAGTATATTTTGAGAGCAGGGGAAGCTGTTCTAGGGGCTGGGAGAGTATATTTTGAGAGCAGGGGAAGCTGTTCTAGGGGCTGGGAGAGTATATTTTGAGAGCAGGGGAAGCTGTTCTAGGGGCTGGGAGAGTATATTTTGAGAGCAGGGGAAGCTGTTCTAGGGGCTGGGAGAGTATATTTTGAGAGCAGGGGAAGCTGTTCTAGGGCGGGATTAGAGCAGGAAGCTGTCTAGGGCTGGAGAGTATATTTTGAGAGCAGGGGAAGCTGTTCTAGGGGCTGGGAGAGTATATTTTGAGAGCAGGGGAAGCTGTTCTAGGGGCTGGGAAAGTATTTTGAGAGCAGGGAAGCTGTTCCAGGGGTTGGGAAAGTATTTTAAGAGCAAGGGGAACTGTTCCAAGAACTGGGAAAGTATTCTGAGAGCAGGGGAAAGTTTTCCAGGGGCTGGGAAAGTATTTTGAGAGCAAGGGGAGCTGTTCCAAGAGCTAGGAAAGTATTTTGAGAGTAGGGGAAAGTTTTCCAGGGCTAGGGAAATACTTCAAGAGATAGGGAAAGGTTCCAGTACTCTTGTTTAAAGTCAAACACCACAGTTCAGTATTGTCCATCTTCCTCCTGTCCGCCTGTCCTCCTCCTGTCCGCCTGTCCTCCTCCTGTCCGCCTGTCCTCCTCCTGTCCGCCTGTCCTCCTCCTGTCCGCCTGTCCTCCTCCTGTCCGCCTGCCCCCCTCCTGTCCGCCTGCCCCCCTCCTGTCCGCCTGCCCCCCTCCTGTCCGCCTGCCCCCCTCCTGTCCGCCTGCCCCCCTCCTGTCCGCCTGCCCCCCTCCTGTCCGCCTGTCCTCCTCCTGTCCGCCTGCCCCCCTCCTGTCCGCCTGCCCCCCTCCTGTCCGCCTGCCCCCCTCCTGTCCGCCTGCCCCCCTCTCCTGTCCGCCTGCCCCCCCTCCTGTCCGCCTGCCCCCCCTCCTGTCCGCCTGCCCCCCCCCCTCCTGTCCGCCTGCCCCCCCCCCTCCTGTCCGCCTGCCCCCTCCTGTCCGCCTGCCCCCCTCCTGTCCGCCTGCCCCCCTCCTGTCCGCCTGCCCCCCTCCTGTCCGCCTGCCCCCCTCCTGTCCGCCTGCCCCCCTCCTGTCCGCCTGCCCCCCCTCCTGTCCGCCTGCCCCCCTCCTGTCCGCCTGCCCCCTTCTGTCCGCCTGCCCCCCTTCTGTCCGCCTCCCATTTAACCAGTTCTCTTTCACGCTTTTCCATATCTCACCTTTTATTACTCTTGAGAGCTCGCCTTGACATTTATATCCCATCTACACTCTCTCGTCACCTGCTCTACTGCCCGTAAACTCCTTATGAAGGCCGTGCTATTATATAGAGCGCTCTTTTTGGCATTTAAAGAGCGCTTGAGAGACAACATTGTCGCTCTATTTTATGTCACTGCCATTTTTTTTTCAGCCTGAAATATAAATGATTTCTGGGATTTAATATTTTCGTCTGTTGAGAATACTTCATTGTTATTTATATATTGGTGAAAGTAGGAGCCAAACGGCTTCTGACTCCTGTTAGGTTGAGAGCTTAACTTTCCCATAGATCTTAAGCTATGGGTACCTTACCCATGATAGGTAAGATACATCTTACCTTACTAGTTTTTTTCACTGTAACACTTCCAGTGATCTTGCTCCCGGAAGATAACGTAAGCTTTTAAGGGTTGATAGATGTTAATCTTCTTGTTTGAGGAGCTGTTCACGTGAGATAGTTAAGCAAGTCCCAGCTGTGTCTGGGTACAAGTGACAGGATGAACAACCCAGCGGGTTTTCTTCCTATTGGGAAGTGTTGTACATGCTGCTATGGCGGTGTGTCCACTCACAGGATGAGTGGCTCTGCCCAATACTGTCACTATGGCGGTGTGTCCACTCACAGGACGAGTTGCGCTGCCCAATACTGTCACTATGGTGGTGTGTCCACTCACAGGATGAGTGGCTCTGCCCAATACTGTCACTATGGCGGTGTGTCCACTCACAGGATGAGTGGCTCTGCCCAATACTGTCACTATGGTGGTGTGTCCACTCACAAGATGAGTGACGCTGCCCAATACTGTCACTATGGCGGTGTGTCCACTCACAGGATGAGTGGCTCTGCCCAATACTGTCACTATGGCGGTGTGTTCATTCACAGGATGAGTTGCGCTGCCCAATACTGTCACTATGGTGGTGTGTTCATTCACAGGATGAGTTGCGCTGCCCAATACTGTCACTATGGCGGTGTGTCCACTCACAGGATGAGTGGCGCTGCCCAATACTGTCACTATGGCGGTGTGTTCACTCACAGGATGAGTTGCGCTGCCCAATACTGTCACTATGGCGGTGTGTCCACTCACAGGATGAGTTGCGCTGCCCAATACTGTCACTATGGCGGTGTGTTCACTCACAGGATGAGTTGCGCTGCCCAATACTGTCACTATGGCGGTGTGTCCACTCACAGGATGAGTGACGCTGCCCAATACTGTCACTATGGCGGTGTGTCCACTCACAAGATGAGTGACGCTGCCCAATACTGTCACTATGGCGGTGTGTCCACTCACAGGATGAGTGACGCTGCCCAATACTGTCACTATGGCGGTGTGTCCACTCACAGGATGAGTGACGCTGCCCAATACTGTCACTATGGCGGTGTGTCCACTCACGGGATGACTGGCGCTGCCCAATACTGTCACTATGGCGGTGTGTCCACTCACAGGATGAGTGGCGCTGCCCAATAAACTCGCCCCTCGGGGCAAATTTTACAAAAACTTCAATTCAGTTAGTTTACAACCAGGTGCCCAACCGCATCTGTATGAACAGACTTGTGGATTGGAGCCCAATCAATCTTCCCGAGATGACGCTGAGTGAATGTGTGTGTGTGTGTGTGTGTGTGTGTGTGTGTGTGTGTGTGTGTGTGTGTGTGTGTGTGTGTGTGTGTGTGTGTGTGTGTTATTAATTGGCCAATTTCCATCATCTTATTGTCCCTCAGCACTTATAGTCGGCTTTAGGGCTTTCATCATGAACAAGTTACCTTCCCCAGCATCTTTATCGTCACCTCTTCAAGCATCTTCCTCGAGAAATGAACTTTGTTGTGACCAGTGAGCATTATCCCATCCGGTTTGAATTTTTTTTCGGGAAGTAGATTTGTAAACTCAAAGATTAGATGAATTACATGGAGTCAAGACACTCTATATTAAGGCACCAAATGTAATATTTTGTAATCATCATTTTATTTGTCAACTTTTATTAGTGTCTCTTAGGTTCAAGTGTTTTTTGTTCTCTTTGTTTATTACGCTGCTCTGCAATTATTCTTGTCGCTTCTTGTTTTTCTCTCTTCGTTATTAGTGTATTTTCTCTGTAATTGTCCCCCTCCAACATCCTCTCTACTGTTTTTCTGGCGTCATTCGGGTCGCCTTTCGGGTCACCTCTGTTTCTGGTAACCATTAAAGGTCTTTCCAGCGTCATTCGGGTCGCCTTTCGGGTCGCCTCTGTTTCGGGCAACCATTAAAGGTCTTTCCAAACCTTGTATGTGATTCTCTAGTTGTGGCATTAACCATTCTTCCCTCTATCATCACTATTACCCTGCGTTCCGCATTCGTTATTATCTGCCTTTTTTCCCCCCTTCCTGTGTACGGAAATAAGCGAGTTTTTAGGTCAGGCAGAAAATTAGTCTCCCAACCAGGGCATCTTAACCGGACTGAGGCCGGATTTGCTCTGATTATAACCGGAATTCCACTTAATACCTCCACCTCCTACGGTTCAAAAGTTCCTATGTAACTAGTAATTATTTTTTCCCCCCATAGATGGCGCTGTGAATCTCATTACCCGGTTAGTTTTTTGTTTCGGGGTTATGACATCTCGGGTATATTGTATACTTTCTATGTATCTGTATACAAGTATATTTTCTCCCGTATTATAATTGGTTTTGTTTAGAATTTGATTCGTGGTCATGAAGCAACTCTGTTTAATAGATGCATCTCGCTGCATAGAGAGTTTTTGGTTGCCGGGGTTTTTAGTTGCCGGGGTTTTAGTTGCCGGGGTTTTTAGTTGCCGGGGTTTTTAGTTGCCGGGGTTTTAGTTGCCGGGGTTTTAGTTGCCGGGGTTTTTAGTTGCCGGGGTTTTTAGTTGCCGGGGTTTTAGTTGCCGGGGTTTTTAGTTGCCGGGGTTTTTAGTTGCCGGGGTTTTTAGTTGCCGGGGTTTTTAGTTGCCGGGGTTTTAGTTGCCGGGGTTTTTAGTTGCCGGGGTTTTTAGTTGCCGGGGTTTTAGTTGCCGGGGTTTTTAGTTGCCGGGGTTTTTAGTTGCCGGGGTTTTTAGTTGCCGGGGTTTTTAGTTGCCGGGGTTTTTAGTTGCCGGGGTTTTTAGTTGCCGGGGTTTTAGTTGCCGGGGTTTTTAGTTGCCGGGGTTTTTAGTTGCCGGGGTTTTAGTTGCCGGGGTTTTTAGTTGCCGGGGTTTTAGTTGCCGGGGTTTTTAGTTGCCGGGGTTTTAGTTGCCGGGGTTTTGGATGCAGAGGTTGTTGCACATCTTTATAAAGTTGATTTTAAGCCATTAGGGTGAATTTTGTAAGTGTTTTTATTTTACATTTCATCCTTTTGAATTCATTAGACTTTTGTAAGTTGGTTGTCTGGCTCTGAAGTGCCAGAGCATCCGGCCCCGGGGATCAGGCTCCAGGGCCTGATGGTGACGGATATTACTGAGCAACAGAGTGATATCCACGATCAATACTGAGCAACAGAGGGATATCGACGATCAATACTGAGCAACAGAGGGATATCGACGATCAATACTAAGCAACAGAGGGATAACCACGATCAATACTGAGCAACAGGGGGATATCGACGATCAATACTAAGCAACAGAGGGATAACCACGATCAATACTGAGCAACAGAGGGATATCGACGATCAGTACTAAGCAACAGAGGGATAACCACGATCAATACTGACCAGGAGTATTAACCGTGTATTCACCTACATGTGCTACCAGGGTTGAGTTTCAGCTCCTGGCCCCCGGTCCTGGGTCCCCCTGTAACTGAATACATTGACTCAGTTTCCAAGGACTTTATCATTTTTACTCAAGTCGAGTATTGAATCTTAAGGTCTTGTTGTCCCTCTCAGCCATAGTTACGAGACGAGCAAACCATCCACCTTCGTGTTATTAAGAGTGAAATGTGCAATTGGAGATTAGTAATTACGGTAGTTAACAAGGCGGTAACGACAGCGAATGACAATTAACGTTGATGTCTACTTCTTGGAACTATAAGGAAATAAGAGATGTAATTATGGGTGAAATTGTACAAAAAAAGGTTTGTGTGTGTGTGTGTGTGTGTGTGTGTGTGTGTCTGGCTCATTGGTCCCACCTCTCAACTATCTATCAACTGATGTACAGATTCCTAAGCATACTGGGATCTATTATTGTGGGAAGCGCGTGTGTACTCACCTATTTGTACTCACCTATTTGTGCTTGCGGGGGTTGAGCTTTGGCTCTTTGGTCCCGCCTCTCAACTGTCAATCAACTGGTGTACAGATTCCTGAGCCTACTGGGCTCTATCATATCTACATTTAAAACTGTGTATGGAGTCAGCCTCCACCACATCACTGCCTAATGCATTCCATCCGTTAACTACTCTGACACTGAAAAAGTTCCTTCTAACGTCTCTGTGGCTCATGTGAGTACTCAGTTTCCACCTGAGCATTGTGTGTGTGTGTGTGTGTGTGTGTGTGTGTGTGTGTGTGTGTGTGTGTGTGTGTGTGTGTGTGTGTGTGCGTGTGTGTGTTTCCATACTGCGGTCTGACACCACGAAGTCAAATCGCTTAATATTGTCTAGAGTCGAATAAATCAAAATAAAAGGAACAACACAGTCAATAATTACCAATTTGAGAGCACCCGCTGTGTCTTCAGGAATATAGAGTTTAGCATTGTTGCAATTATGGGCGTGCGTAAAACGGCGGGCGTGCGTGCAACTGAGGTGGTTGTGCATGAAATTGCGACCGTGCATAATGCGTAAATTAATGCGTATATGTATAAGTCTGGTTGACTTGGCTTCATGACAGCTAGGCGTTGGGCCTGTAGTCGGTCACGGCTCTGTATGACTCTATAGAACTGCCTCACCATAGAGCCTCGATATCATACAATCGCAACACAATAGACCCAGAAATTGAACTAGTGTGTGATTTGTAGTGCTTCAGCTATGTCTACTCTCCTTTCGTCGCTCTAGCTATCGATTATTTTAGTGTTGCTGGTCAGGATAGCTGAGATGATCTAGGTCTCTGAAGAAATTATATTTTCGATAGACCTTTGATTGTTTGTGCATTTTCTGGCCTTTTAAAAAGAAGTGTTATCTTGAGTTTGTGCATTAAGATCAATAGGACACTAGAGGGTCATTAATAGGACACTAAATGGTCATCAATAGTTTCTAAATGGTCATGCAAAGGCATAAATGAAATTCGTCTCTTTCAAGGTGTTCCGTTTAGTGTCTTGAGAATTCGTTATAAGCAAGTTCTTTGCCTTCTCACTCTTGTAGTGTATAATGCATTGTTTTCTCACTCCTGTAGTGTATAATGTATTGTTTTCTCACTCTTGTAGTGTATAATGCATTGTTTTCTCACTCCTGTAGTGTATAATGTATTGTTTTCTCACTCTTGTAGTGTATAATGTATTGTTTTCTCATTCCTGTAGTGTATAATGTATTGTTTTCTCACTCCTGTAGTGTATAATGTATTGTTTTCTCACTCCTGTAGTGTATAATGTATTGTTTTCTCACTCCTGTAGTGTATAATGTATTGTTTTCTCACTCCTATAGTGTATAATGTATTGTTTTCTCACTCTTGTAGTGTATAATGCATTGTTTTCTCACTCCTGTAGTGTATAATGTATTGTTTTCTCACTCTTCTAGTGTATAATGTATTGTTTTCTCACTTCTGTAGTGTATAATGTATTGTTTTCTCACTCTTGTAGTGTATAATGTATTGTTTTCTCACATTTGTAGTGTATAATGTATTGTTTTCTCACTCCTGTAGTGTATAATGTATTGTTTTCTCATTCTTGTAGTGTATAATGTATTGTTTTCTCACTCTTGTAGTGTATAATGTATTGTTTTCTCACTCTTGTAGTGTATAATGTATTGGCTTTCGTGTTGGAGGTCACATTTCTCTCAATCATGTCTCACAAGACTCTCCGTGTTGTGAGAAGTTGATAAGAAACTCCTTATTTCCTCAGTCCAATGAAACATGATTCTTACAGAAAACAAGTGAAACAGCTCAACATCACTGCTGATTACCGGGTTAATAAACCACTGTAGAACCTCTTGATGCATCTCGAGTCTTGTAATCACGTGATAACAATCGCTATCTAAGGCTGTTGCCACTTCCGTTCGTAAATGTCTATCATTTGAGCAAGACAAAATGATGTTATTTGTCACTAAGGCGGTGGAGAAAACCGTGTTTACAGGTAAATGATATAACGACTTCTGATCATTTTTTTCATCCACAATTGTATATATATGTATATATATGTATATATATGTATATATATGTACATATATGTATCTGCATTTGGGTGAGGTGATATGTTACAACAGTTTTGGATGAGGTGAAAACAAACTTTCAACACAAGACAGAACACGAAACAATGGGTATAATATTTTGTTATGTGATGCTTTATTGAAGATATCTTCGGGAGAAAATCAATCAATCAATCAATCAATTTATCTATCTATCTCTCTATCTCTCTCTATCTCGATATCTCTCTCTATCTCTCTCTCTCTCTCTATCTCTCTCTCTCTCTCTAAGAATGGAAGTAACTGCAAAGGGCCTATTGGCCCATATTTCTTGATGCTTCTATATATATATATATATATATATATATATATATATATATATATATATATATATATATATATTATATTCTATATATATATATTCTATATATATATATCCACACCGAATTTAAATTTTGATTTTAAACTTATAAGTTTCGATGTAACCTCTTTATTCACTAAAGTTCCTGTTGATGATCTGTTAGAATTTCTACGTGAGGAACTGCCTAAATATAATTTGAGCTTGCAGACCAATAAAGTATTGGAACTTATTAAATTGTGTATAAAAGACAATTATTTTAGTTTTAATGGAAAATTTTTCAAACAAACATTTGGTATGGCGATGGGCAATCCCCTGTCCCCAGTTTTAAGCAATTTGAATATGGAATTCTTTGAAACAAAAATCTTATCCAGGATTATGCCGGCTAATGTGGTTTGGTATAGGTATGTTGATGATATTTTGTGCTTATGGCCGTGCAACAAAGACCAGATAGTTTTTCTTAATGAACTCAATTCTTTGGTACCTTCAATAAAATTCACTTGTGAGACTGAGGAGAATGGTACTCTTCCATTTTTGGACATTATGATTCATAGAGTCGCTAGAAAGTTCAAATTTAATGTGTATAGGAAACCTACCAACGTGGGGTCGTATGTTCATTTTTATTCGAATCATCATAGTAAAGTTAAACAGGCAGTATTTTCAGGAATGTTTCTACGAGCTTTGAGGGTTTGCAGCCCTGAGTTTTTTGATGAAGAGATTGCTAAAATATATGAAATTGGGAAGAGTTTACAATATCCTAAGAGGTTTTTGGATTTCTCGTTTGTACAAGCCAAACGTACGTTTTATAATCACGTCCCTAAGGCGAAACCAAAAATTATTAACTCATTGGTGGTACCTTATGCGAGTGGACTTGAAAAATTGTCTCTGATTTTTAAGAAACTTAATATAAATTTGGTGTTCACTAATAGTACGATCAAATCCAATTTAATAAAAAACTCCCCTGATACAGCAGGTTGTGTGTATTCGATTCCCTGCAATGATTGTGATTCTGTGTACCTTGGACAAACAGGAAAGTCCTTACAATTGCGGTTGTCACAACATGCTTATAGTATTAGAACTGCCCAAACGTCTAATGCATTGTATCTACATACGAGTTTATGCGATCACAATATTAACTGGAATGGGGCAAAAAGCATTACCAATTGTGGGGATTTCGTGGAACGGAATTTGATTGAGTCTGCTCTAATCAGTCAGTGTCCAAATCTTCTTAATGTTAGTACTGGAATGTACAAACTTGATCCATTTTTAAGTTATAATATTGCACAACAGTTTAAGAAACAACTCTGATAGAGAGGCTTACAATGTCTCATTATAATTGTATATTCATATATTGTGTGTTCATGAGGCTTTTCTTTAATCTTTCATCCTTATTCTCTGACCGCTTAATCCTCTTTGACCATTTTAAGCTAAGCTATACCTGATTTTGGTTAATTACACCTGACCAACCCTAGGGATGGGTTGGTCAGGTGTCGGCCTATATATCCTCCCCCTTCTCCCTTCTCCTTCGTGCACTTGCACCTCCACAGATCTCCAGTATCAGCTCTTGATACTGGTGATGGCTCGAAAGGGCCACCACTTACGAGCTATTCATGCCCGTGCCATCTTTTGGGTGGCTTCATCTTCATCTTCTTCATCTGTTTAAAACACGGGAGACATCTCCCGTCACGCTGGGTGCAGTCGCACCTCCACAGATCTCCAGTATCATCTATTGATACTGGTGATGGCTCAAAAGGGCCACCACTTACCAATTCATGCCCGTGCCACCTATTGGGTGGCTTCATCTTCATCTTAACACATTCACAAGGGAGACATCTCCCATCATGCAGGGTGCATTCGCACCTCCACAGATCTCCAGTATCAGCTCTTGATACTGGTAATGGCTTAAAATGGCCACCACTTACGGGCAATTCATGCCCGTGCCACCTTTTGGGTGGCTTAATCTTCATCATCATCATCCTTCTCCTTAGTCAGTCTGGTGTTGACAAAGGCTTTAACAAAGCCGAAACGTTCACCTCCTTTCATATTTCTCTGTGGATTTTCCGCATAAAATGATCAGTGTTTTGTGATCGTCAATTGCATATATGTATATATATATGTACATATATGTATCTGCATTTGGGTGAGGTGATATGTTACAACAGTTTTGGATGAGGTGAAAACAAACTTTCAACACAAGACAGAACACGAAACAATGGGTATAATATTTTGTAAGTTAAAGGGAAGAATGGAAGTAACTGCAAAGGGCCTATTGGCCCATATTTCTTGATGCTTCTATATTGGTGCGGAGTCTTGAATTGGGTATATATGTATATGTATATGTATATATATATATATGTCGTACCTAGTAGCCAGAACGCACTTCTCAGCCTACTATGCAAGGCCCGATTTGCCTAATAAGCCAAGTTTTCATGAACTATTGCTTTTTCGACTACCTAACCTACCTAACCTAACCTAACCTAACATTTTCGGCTACCTAACCTAGCCTACGAAGATAGGTTAGGTTAGGTTTGGTAGGGTTGGTTAGGTTCGGTCATATATCTACGTTAATTTTAACTCCAATAAAAAAAATTGACCTCATACATAATGAAATGGGTAGCTTTATCATTTCATAAGAACAAAATTAGAGAAAATATTTTAATTCAGGAAAACTTGGCTTATTAGGCAAATCGGGCCTTGCATAGTAGGCTGAGAAGCGCGTTCTGGCTATTAGGTACGACATATATATATATACATATATATCATATATGTGATATATATGTATATATATATATCTTGTGAGTCAGTCTGGTGTTGACAAAGGCTTTAACAAAGCCGAAACGTTCACCTCATTTCATATTTCTCTGTGGATTTTCCGCATATATATATATATATATATATATATATATATATATATATATATATATATATATATATATATATATATATATATATATATATAGTGTGTGTGTGTATTCTGGCAGTAGGTTTTCATTTAGATATGTTTCATTGGATATGACTGTATATTCTATGTGGTTTATTTTCCTATTTAGGGCTTCTGTTCCTCTGATTAGTGCTCTTGAATCATGATTACACTAGAAGAGGATTTCTCTATCATATTTGGTTGACTAAATGAATACAAATTAACTGTAGAATATATTGCACTTATTTTAAAGTTACACAATGTTTCGAACCTACATGGTTCATTCTCAAGTGATGAGACAGGAGGGAATATATCGGATTTATATGATCAAATGTATTCAAATCACCACTGTGGACGATCATTGGCGATCATAACACACTTCTGAGTAGTTTATGGCTCGTGCATGCAAATTTGTGCCCCACACATATTTACACATATATTACAGCTAACAATTGATGTAGCTAATAACTGCTTTAATTAATCTTTGCTGTAATTAATAATTTGTTCTTCCTAAGGGTTTCTGTAGCTTCATTTTGTTGTATATTACGAATGACTTATGGAATGACTGTCAAAGTTATTGAATGACATGAAGAGGGGGAGAGAGAGAGAGAGAGAGAGAGATAGAGAGAGATAGAGAGAGATAGAGAGATATAGAGAGATAGATAGATATAGATAAATTGATTGATTGATTGATTGATTTTCTCCCGAAGATATCTTCAATAAAGCATCACATAATAAGAGTTGATATCGTGTGTGTGTGTGTGGAACGATAACCAACCATATGAGTAGTTGAGTGACAGTGATTGACAGGAGTCAATTAGATATGGCGTGGGTGTGAAAATTATACACGTGGCTTTGAGTGAAACAATTTCACTCGAAGTAGATGCTTGAGTGAATTGATTGACAAGGAAAATCAGGAGTATGATTAACTAACACGGTTGAGAAGAGTGTGACATGGGTTCGTAAATCAGCATAATATGACAACATTCTGACTATCTTTTAACAATGTTATCTCCCTTCCTCATAATGCATGAGGAACGTTCCAATGATATGAGATTACGAGTCTACTATGCTGTTGGGAGACTATTACGATGCTGCCTCCTGGTTATCAAATTCTTGCTATGCTGCAAGTTCCTGAGATTTGATGCGTTGTTGAGAATACTGAGGTGTGCTTGAGACACTTGACTATGCTGCACACTGTTGATAGACGTGTCATGCTGCATGCTATTTAGAGAGGCTTAGGATAATGCTGCATGCTATTTCTAGAGGCTTAGGATAATGCTGTATATTTCTAGAGGCTTAGGATAATGCTGCATGCTATTTCTAGAGGCTTAGGATAATGCTGTATATTTCTAGAGGCTTAGGATAATGCTGTATATTTCTAGAGGCTTAGGATAATGCTGCATGATATTTTGAGAGGCTTAGGTTAATGCTGCATGCTATTTCTAGAGGCTTAGGATAATGCTGCATGATATTTTGAGAGACTTAGGATAATGCTGCATGATATTTCGAGAGGCTTAGGATAATGCTTCATTCTATTTCTAGAGGCTTAGGATAATGCTGTATATTTCTAGAGGCTTAGGATAATGCTGCATGCTATTTCTAAAGGCTTAGGATAATGCTGAATGCTATTTTGAGAGGCTTAGGATAATGCTGCATTCTCTTTCTAGAGGCTTAGGATAATGCTGTATATTTCTAGAGGTTTAGGATAATGCTGCATGCTATTTCTAAAGGCTTAGGATAATGCTGAATGCTATTTTGAGAGGCTTAGGATAATGCTACATTCTATTTCTAGAGGCTTAGGATAATGATGTATATTTCTAGAGGCTTAGGATAATGGTGTATATTTCTAGAGGCTTAGGATAATGCTGCATGCTATTTCTAGAGGCTTAGGATAATGCTGTATATTTCGAGAGGCTTAGGATAATGCTGCATGATATTTTGAGAGGCTTAGGATAATACCTGTTGTTAGGATAAGCTTAATGTTTTAATTATTAGGATATTATGAGTTTGAGGACAATACTCATAAAAGCATAGCAAAGTTATATGGTAAATCGATGGTCTCGCTTCATGCAGGTCGGCGTTCAATCCCCGAGCGTCCCAACAAGTGGTTGGGCCCCATTCCTTTTCCCCCGTCCCATCCCAAATCCTTATCCTTCCCAGTGCTATATAGTCGTAATGGCTTGGCGCTTTCCCCCTGATTGTTCCAGTCCCCTTCATCACTGTGATATAATGTGCCCTGAGCAGTGAAATCGAATCCCCCCCCTCTTGGCACTGGGATTCGAACTCCGTTTATCTGTGTAATATGCGTCGTATCTGTGCCGCAAGAGGGACATTGACGGTATATCGGTTGAACAACCTATTATAGGTATAGGTTAAGTAATAATTGTAATTACGAAGCAATAAGATGCTTATCTTAACATACTAAGAAGGTTAGGTAAGGTCGGTGTTTTCTATGAAGCTTTTCAATGTAAACTAAAATATTCACTAAATTAGTATGTCCCATATGCACTTATTTAATAAGTCAATATTGACTGTACGAAAGTGCGATAACGGGTTGCGGTTGGAATACAGTGAAAGTATGATGAGAATAGTGGGGATATGTTTAGTATGGTGACGGCATATTTAGCGAACGGTACAATGAGGCAATAGTATAGTGACGGAACGGGGGGGGAAAGGGCATACCGGATGGGATTTGGATAGTGATGATTCGAGAATATAGTGACTATAACAGCCGGAGCAGTGTTTTAATGGTGATATAATGACAATATAGTGACTTAAGCCCCGCTGTTGCAAATGCACTGATATATTTAAATGTCATTTTCCACAATATCTCCATATTCAAAACATGTTTTTCCAATAGTTTTTGCTTAATTTTTTGGGGGGCTGAAGCTAGCAAAAAAATGCATATACGTATCGAGCTGAAATTTCAACACTCCCGAGAGAGGTTAGCAAGTCAGCCTTACTTAAGACGCCTCAGGCGCTCCTCAAGGATGACCCATTGGTGAATAACTTGCTAAGTAACGCCTAGATTAATTAAACGACGTTCGGCCGACGAGAAACAGGTTTAAGGAGGTACTGGAGCCCGCCTAAACCGGTTTGGCTCTGACGTCAACTTGTAGGTTTCCTTGTGTGTGTGTTGTAAAGTAGTGTAGGTGGTGTTGGGAAGTCTCGTGTGTTCCTAGAGAGGAACTCAATGTGTATATTGAGTTTTCATAACTCATAATCTATAAACCAATCAATGTAAGCACGTATTGATTGGTTTATTGTGAATGGGTCTATAAACCAAATAAATTAATGTGGATAAAAATAATTCAGTGTAATTCGGTATAGTTCATTAGAATTCACTGTAAACAAAGTGAATAAACTTGTCAGTGACGAAGTTTCATATCTGAACACACTGTCTCTGTCTGTCTCTGTCTGTCTCTGTCTGTGTCTGTCTGTCTCTGTCTGTCTCTGTCTGTCTCTGTCTGTCTCTGTCTGTGTCTGTCTGTCTCTCTCTCTCTCTCTCTCTCTCTCTCTCTCTCTCTCTCTCTCTCTCTCTCTCTCTCTCTCTCTCTCTCTCGTGTCCACACCGCCTCAGCTCTGATGTAAAAAAACACGTAATAATTACAAATCCACATTCCAAACTAGGCCTTAGGCCCTCACTGTGACAACCTGCTGTCTACCCTGAACTCTCTCGCCTCATGCGCCATTTTTAATACCAAAGGAGAATGTCATTAACTCACCAGAGCAATTTCCTGGTCACAAGCGGTTGGGCCACCATTCCTTCCCTCCGTCCCATCCCAAATCCTTATCCTGATCCCTTCCCAGTGCTATATAGTCGTAATGGCTTGCCGCTTTCCCCTCCCCCCTGATAGTTCCCTTTCCTTGGTTGTGTGCTGGCAACTCGTGTTTAATATTGTCAAATTCGATCAGGGTTCGAACCTATGTGCTGGGTTTTCCTAGGCACACGCTCTTAGATAACTAGTCCGCGACATGGTCAAGAAAATTGCAACCTTGGATTCTACTGAATCCACGAGGGTTTCTGAGGCTTCCACTGAAGCCAAACCACAGCTTCACACACACCCCCCCTCCCCACCCTCATGCACTCTGGCGCTGAGTAACGCTGCCCAATACTGTCACTATGGTGGTGTGTCCACTCACAGGATGAGTGCCGCTGCCCAATACTGTCACTATGGCGGTGTGTCCACTCACAGGATGAGTGGCGCTGCCCAATACTGTCACTATGGCGGTGTGTCCACTCACAGGATGAGTGACGCTGCCCAATACTGTCACTATGGCGGTGTGTCCACTCACAGGATGAGTGGCGCTGCCCAATACTGTCACTATGGCGGTGTGTCCACTCACAGGATGAGTGGCGCTGCCCAATACTGTCACTATGGCAGTGTGTCCACTCACAGGATGAGTGGCGCTGCCCAATACTGTCACTATGGCGGTGTGTCCACTCACAAGATGAGTGACGCTGCCCAATACTGTCACTATGGCGGTGTGTCCACTCACAGGATGAGTGACACTGCCCAATACTGTCACTATGGCGGTGTGTCCACTCACAGGATGAGTGGCGCTGCCCAATACTGTCACTATGGCGGTGTGTCCACTCACAGGATGAGTGGCGCTGCCAAATAAACTCGCCCCTCGGGGCAAAATTAAAAACAGAAGCATCTTCTTTATTAGGAAAATGACTCGAAAAATATATTAAGATATAGACAACATCTTAACATGTAGGAATATCTTGAGGTTATCTTGAGATGATTTCGGGGCTTAGCGTCCCCGCGGCCCGGTCCTTCACCAGGCCTCCTTTTTTGTTCTACATCCTGGTTCACTCTAGATCACCTGCTCACGAATCCTAATGAATAACATTGTAAAATGCTTCACACTGCTGGGAGAGTTGTCTCAGACTTAGCTACTCAGAACGAAGTGTCCATGTAGCACGGGCTATGGTGATCCCGTAAGGCGGGAGAGGAGATGCCATATCCTCGCTGCTGGGAGAGATGCCATGGCGTCTTGCTATCAAGATGCTGGTGGCATCTTGCCTGTTGCCATGTCTACTAGATGCTAGTACCGTTATTCTTCGCTATAGTCTCGTTTGACAGCTTTGCTTGACAGTCCACTGAGGCAGAGTTGCAAGAGGGTGTTGCCCGAGGCTGCGGGCAATAGCAGGCGTCGGAGCGACGTCGTAGAGCGTCGGAGCGACGTCGTAACGCGTCGAAACGTTGTAGAACGTTGGGGCGTCGTCGTAGAGCGTCGGAGCGTCGTCGTAGAGCGTCAGAGCGTCGTTGTAGAGCGTCGGAGCGACGTCGTAACGCGTCGAAACGTTGTAGAACGTCGGAGCGTCGTCGTAGAGCGTCGGAGCGTCGTCGTAGAGCGTCAGAGCGACGTCGTAGAGCGTCGGAGCGACGTCGTAACGCGTCGAAACGTTGTAGAACGTTAGAGCTTCGTCGTAGAGCGTCGGAGCGTCGTCGTAGAGCGTCAGAGCGTCGTTGTAGAGAGGCGGAGCGTGGACGTAGACCATCCTAGCCTCGACGTAGACTTTAGACGCAGCTTCTGCGTCAAAGCAACGACGCTAGCATCCCTAACATCAGATCCGCCCTCGTACATACCAGTACCGTCTGACGTCTTAATGCATAGCCTTAATCTAAGGCTAGATTAAGCCTGAATTTGTGAGCAAGGCTGAGTACCTCGCTTGTCGAGCAGCGTCGTAAATTATGGTGTAAAGTCTTGGAGAATGACTGAACTCTCCATCCATCGGAGGAGTTTGAAGCGGCTGTAATGATAGGTATGGTGAGACTTTTTCAATTTCAGAATCTTTCTGTCTTCAGAATTCCTTTTTCTTTTATACTAATGACTTTCAAAAGATGCTTTTGTGAGACTTTTGTGTAAAAAAAAAGCACTCTGAAGTCAGGGACATTTGGTGATTTGTTAATTAATTTGATTAATTAATTTTATTAATTGGGGAAAGCCAAAAATTAACTTTTCTAGAAAAAGGGGTTAAATTTTTTGTTATTTGTTATATTCACTTTAAATCACTATACAGATATAGCACAGTTGGCTTCGATTGATTGATGAAGATTAAGCCACCCAAAAGGTGGCACGGGCATGAATAGCCCGTAAGTGGTGGCCCTTTCGAGCCATTACCAGTATCAAGAACTGATACTGGAGATCTGTGGAGGTGCGACTGCACCCTGCGTGACGGGAGATGTCTCCCCCGACAGTTGGCTTCGTTGGTGATACACACTCGGGGGTCATGAGTTCGATTGTCAGGCGGGAGAGAGAGGTACGTTCTTTCTAACTAATGCCTCTGTTCACCAAGCAGAAAATAGGTACCTGGGGAGTTTGACATCTGTTGTGTGGCTACATCCTGAGAAGGATCCGTAGTTTGACTTTGAGATAACCTCAATGCACTCCTGAATTTATATATATATATATATATATATATATGGGGGTACCACCACTGGTGTAATTATAGGGACCCACAGCCTCAGAGAAGGGAACACAGAGCACTCAGGGAAAAACTTGACATTTAACTCTGAATACGAAAGAGTGTTCACTTCTCCTACCACCCCCTATATATATATATATATATATATATATATATATATATATATATATATATATATATATATATATATATTGTGACGATAATCTCCTTCAAGAGATTGAGCCTGCTCTTCCCTCCAAAATTACGTCTTCACAATTATATAAAAAGATTATGGAAGAAATGTCCAACAACGACAACAACACCAGCAAGGCTTGCAAGGGTGAGCAGAAACGTATGCAGCCCGCCACCTGTTCGGACCCAAACCACCAAACTACCCGTTGATCGCTACGGCTCCGCTGATTGGTCGCCGGTCTGGCTGCACCTGCACTCGCCCCCAATACTACCTGATGTCTGGGGTCGCCCCAACATCAGTCCTCAGAATGTTCCGTGCTTTCGTAGCCAGCACTCCTCCCAGCTAGACGTTAGCGTGTACTGAGAGAGGTGGTGGCTTTAAGCCAATATTCCAGCACCTCCCACTTAACCTTTGTGTTGCACTTCTTGTTATTTTGCCTTAACGTAACTTTTCATTGTGTCATTTAAGTATTCTTATTATTTTGATTCATTGATTTTATTATACATATTTGTTTGTCCATATTTTCATGTTTTGATTTATTTAACGTAATTAAAATTTCATTGTTAAAGTTTTACTTGTGTTTTGTGTGTCTTCTCCTTACCTTACCACAGACGAAGTTCCAGTTTTTCTATTTTTTTATAACTATGTGACGAGGCCATACCCCTAGCCTTAAACAGCCGAACACCAACGCGTTACCGTCACAAGTTATATGGGGGCCTGTCCTAGGAGCTTCACTCAGGTACTGGTGCCAAGTGGTAATTTATGGTAAGCGTATTTAACTTTGTTAACGTAGCTTTACTATTTTTCATTCAATTTCATTTTTATAAGGTGCGGTGTATTGTGCATTACGAGAGTAACATATAGTGAAGGTGAGACAACTTTGGATTACGTGGTGACTGTAGGCCTCAGTCATACTCTTAATTGGTCATCTCTCCCTCCTTGTTATTACTCGTATTTACCATCTATGTCCCTTGAATATTTCTCATTCTGACAGATCATCATATTGGTACCCTGGTACTGTGGTCTGCCCCGGGTCAAGAGTACCCAATCTTCTGCAATCTGACTGTAGGAGGACAAAGAGGGCCATAGTTCCTCTAGCTCGAACTTTAGTTGCTGAATTGGGACCTCAGCAGCAGTTCTCGTCACCAGTTGACACCTCGCACCCCTACACGTCAGTCAGAGATGATGATACATACAACGGTAGGGAATTAGCTTATTTTTTCAGAGCACAAAAGTTCGCTAATTCTGTAAGTATCATATTAAATTCAGTGGGAAAAACTTGCTTTATGTCCTATAGAGACTTGGCAAGGTATGCCTACATTCTTGGACTACCAATTTTACTTTTGAAGCATTTAACTGTTTCATTTGTTTTCGAAACTTTGTTTCATTTGTTAGTAGGATTTTCTTGCCCTTATTCTCTTACATGAGTACCGGGTACAAGATTTCCTGCGCCCTTGATTTAATTTAATATCTTTCACTTAACGTTAATTGTTAAAGATCACACAGGATAGGTACCAGTTGCCACGTTGTCCTGTTTCTGACATTTCATTATTGAACATTCGTGTACCTTTATTTGCTAATTTCACCATGTTTCGTCTCCAAACTTTCCGTGCAAATCCAGCAGGTGAAATAGGGACTTTGAGTCGTGCCAAGAGGACTGAACTACAAACTCTTGCACATGAGTATCAACTAGAAGTTCCCTACCAAGCCAACAAAAATGACCTACACAACCTGTTGCTGGATTACTATTTAGAGCAAGGTAAGATAGACTCTGAAACTCATGAAACTTACTATATTGCAGAGAAAACTGACTTGGCAACGATGAAACTTAAACTAGAGCTGGCCAAGATTGAACGTGAGCAGCAAAGGGAAGCCCTCGAACAACAAGAACGAGCAGCTGCCATACGAAAGGAAGAACAAGAACGTGAGATTGCCTTACTCCAGGAGCGGGAACGCATACGGCTTGAAACCAAACAACGCGAGTTGGAAATGCAACGTGAACATGACAAGCAACAAGCGACTCTGGCTCTTGAGTGTCGTCAACGGGAATACACGTTGGAAACTTCACACCTCGCTCAACGCCAGCAAGCTACTGCCAATCTTCCCGTCAGTTTTAATATATCACATGCAAGTAAGTTAATGCCATCCTTTGTAGAAGCAGAAGTTGATGTGTTCTTTACCACCTTTGAAACCCTTGCTAATCAACTCAGTTGGCCTGTCGACCAATGGGCAACACTTCTCAGAGTCCATCTTACAGGTAGAGCTGCAGTCACACTCAGTACTTTGGCGTCTGAGAATGACTACTACACTCTGAAACAAGCAGTGTTAGACGCCTACCTACTCTCTACTGAAAGTTATAGAAGGAAATTCCGTGACCACCTGAAGGCAAGTACCACTACCTTCCTCGAGTTTGCTAACACGAAACGGAGGTATTTCATGAAATGGCTGGAAGCAGCACATGTCTCTACTTTTACAGAACTCGTCAACCTGATGCTTGTTGAAGAATTCTTGAGACGTGTGCCGCCTCCTGTCCGCCTCTACTTAGCAGATAAAGAAGAAACCGACTACCTGAAGTGTGCTAAGTCGGCTGACACTTACAGCCTCATCCACCGGCTGACACCTGAACCATCCTCCAGTAAGAAGTCGTGGTACAGTTACGAGAAGGTGAGCCCCGATCAAGCTGGTTCACAACTGTACTGCAAATATTGTAGACTCTATGGACATACCATAGACAAGTGTGGTAAGTCTCAATACAAGGGAACCACTGACCAACAACGACCCAAACCAACTCCTCCTAAGTCCGGTAAGCCTGTGATGAATGTTGGTGTTGATGTTAATGATCTTTCTCTTTTCAGTAACCACCTGTATACTGGAACTGTCTCTGCCAACGGTTCAAATCCGGAGGGACGTTTCAAATTGAAGATCTTGAGGGACACAGCGGCTCTACAATCGATCATCTTGAAGTCGGCTGTGCCCAACATAGTCTACACCGGGGAAACAGTCTTCATCACTGACCTCACTGCTACCACTCCATACCCTCTCGCCAGAGTCCACCTGGATTGTCCCTACGTGAACGGGGAAGTCCAAGTCGCCGTCAGGGAAAAGCCTTTTCCCATGCCTGGAGTGCAACTTCTCCTAGGCAACGACTTGGCAGAAGACCTGCAACCAACCAACCTGATCGTCATGGACAAACCCCAGGTGTGTAACTCTGTGCCAAGTAACCCTATTCTTGAGTATGTTCCAGCAGAGGTTCAAGAGAGTGATGATGTTTCTCCTCCGGTTCTCGTGACCACCCGTGCACAAGCCGCACGTCCACAGCCAGCCGACTCTACTGCTACCGCTGTCCCTCAAGACCCTCAGAAACTACCCCCGCATCTGACCAAGTTGGAGTTCCGTAAGTTGCAGAGGGAAGATCTTACTTTAACACCATTGTTTTTCCAGGCTGAGACTCAACCCGACAGTATTCCTGGGTTCTTCCTAGAGAACGACTTGCTCTACCGCAGATATAGACCCAGTAAACTGAAGGAGCAGGACGATTGGGCCAACACCGAACAACTTGTGATTCCCACCAGCCTGCGGCCCACTATTCTACACCTGGCCCACGGAGCATTCTCCCACTACGGCTTCAACAAGACTTACCATGGGATTCGTCAAGACTACTACTGGCCAGGTATGGTAAACAACGTCAAACGGTACGTAAAACAGTGTCATACATGTCAGATGGCAGGCAAACCGAACGTCTCCATTCCCAGAGCACCACTGTTTCCCATACAGGTGCCTGCGGAACCTTTCCACAGACTCATAATAGACTGTGTTGGTCCTTTACCTCGGACCAGTTCAGGTAACGCCTACATCCTAACCATCCTGTGTCCTACCACCAGATTTCCCATAGCAGTTCCAGTGAAGAACATCACGGCTGCTACGGTTATCAAACATCTATTGAAGATCTTCACTCAATACGGATTTCCCAGGGAGATTCAAAGTGACTGTGGCACCAACTTCACCAGTGATCTCTTCAAAAGGACACTGGAGGAGTTCAACATCAAACAGGTATTGTCCAGCCCCTATCATCCTGCTTCACAGGGTTCTCTTGAACGTAGTCATCAGACCATCAAAGCACTCTTGAAAAAGTTTTGTAGTGAAACCTCGAAGGATTGGGATAAGCAGATTGACCTAATAATGTGTATTTTCAGAAGTCTCCCCAATGAGTCCCTAGGAGTATCTCCTTATGAGATGCTCTACGGCCGTAAGTGCCGTACTCCCCTTAAGGCTTTCAAAGACTCTCTCAGAGATGCCACCTTCAGTGAGCATCAGAATGTGCCCCAGTTTCTTCAAAACCTTCAACACATTCTAGAGAGAGTCCACCGCTTTGCCCATGATAATCTATTGAAAGCCCAGGTGAGAATGAAGACTCATTACGACCAGACCAGCAAAGTAAGAAAATTCAAGCCGGGAGACTTCGTCCTTGCTTATTTCCCTATCCCCGGTTCACCTTTACAAAACAGATTTTCAGGACCCTACTGCGTCAAAGAGTGCAGAAACAACAACGCATACGTCATAGAGACTCCAGATAGGCGGCGGAAGACCCAGCTGTGCCACGTCAACCTCCTGAAGCAATATAATGGTACTCCTCCCACTGTCTTGATTAATTGTTCTACCTTCACAGAACCCTACATCCACAGTGAGACCATCCCGGCTTCTTCTCCCGAAAGCACTGACAAGGAGTCGGCGCTTTCTAATTCCAAAATCCTTAATGATCTTCCCAAATGCTTTCAGGATAATACTCGTGCTCCTATGCCCTCTTCTAATTCCACTCTCACCTCGTCAGATAAGCCCTACATCCTCCATGTCGACGCCAATGGTACCGACGATGGTGGTGTCGTGATGCAGCAACGAGGCGAGAAGAATTCACCTGTCAGCGACTACTGCTACAAGGAACGACGGAACAATTGGCAAGGAGCTACTCTTCCTCATCCTGAAGCTTCAGCACTTCACTCCACACCTGAAAAGTGCTCGGTCCACCATCAACACGGACCACACCACCCTACACCTCCTGCAGCACGCCCACTTCTCATCTCAACGTCTTCTACTATGGGCTTGCTAACTGCAGAAATTCAACCTGGAGACACGCTATACCAAGAGTCTGACAACATCTTAGCCCATGATCTCTCCAGAGTTTATGAAGTAGAAGCAACTCCATCCATTACTCCACCACATAACGACGTACTTCTTCCAGAACCGCAGGCTTCGGGGGAGAGTTGTGACGATAATCTCCTTCAAGAGATTGAGCCTGCTCTTCCCTCCAAAATTACGTCTTCACAATTATATAAAAAGATTATGGAAGAAATGTCCAACAACGACAACAACACCAGCAAGGCTTGCAAGGGTGAGCAGAAACGTATGCAGCCCGCCACCTGTTCGGACCCAAACCACCAAACTACCCGTTGATCGCTACGGCTCCGCTGATTGGTCGCCGGTCTGGCTGCACCTGCACTCGCCCCCAATACTACCTGATGTCTGGGGTCGCCCCAACATCAGTCCTCAGAATGTTCCGTGCTTTCGTAGCCAGCACTCCTCCCAGCTAGACGTTAGCGTGTACTGAGAGAGGTGGTGGCTTTAAGCCAATATTCCAGCACCTCCCACTTAACCTTTGTGTTGCACTTCTTGTTATTTTGCCTTAACGTAACTTTTCATTGTGTCATTTAAGTATTCTTATTATTTTGATTCATTGATTTTATTATACATATTTGTTTGTCCATATTTTCATGTTTTGATTTATTTAACGTAATTAAAATTTCATTGTTAAAGTTTTACTTGTGTTTTGTGTGTCTTCTCCTTACCTTACCACAGACGAAGTTCCAGTTTTTCTATTTTTTTATAACTATGTGACGAGGCCATACCCCTAGCCTTAAACAGCCGAACACCAACGCGTTACCGTCACAATATATATATATATATATATATATATATATATATATATATATATATGACAATGTCAGACCACGGAGGAAAATGAAACAGGAATTTCCTTAAGTACTTTCGTATATTAAATACATCTTCAGAAGGAAGGTTGTATTTAATATTAAAAGTAAGGATATTAAATACATCTTCATTCCTTGTGAAGATGTATTTAATATACGAAAGTACTTAAGGAAATTCCTGTTTCATTTTCCTCCGTGGTCTGACATTGTCATATATATATATATATATATATATATATATATATATATATATATATATATATATATATATATATATATAATAATATTATTGTTCTATTTGTAATACTCATTCGTTTGTATTTCTGGTTTTTACAAACGACTCTGGCAAATGAAGTTGTAACGAGGTGATTAGGGTTGTGTAGACAGGTTATATGAGGCAGTAATGACACAATGTGCAGGGGAAACTTGGGGGGGGGGGGGGGTTTCCTGGCAGGAAAAATCTTTAGTTGTAAAACCTGGAGAGATTTATATTTTGTATAAGTGTGTGTGGTTTCTGTTTGGTATTGTATCTTGAGGTTATCTTGAGATGATTTCGGGGCTTTAGTGTCCCCGCGGCCCGGTCCTCGACCAGGCCTCCACCCCCAGGAAGCAGCCCGTGACAGCTGACTAACTCCCAGGTACCTATTTACTGCTAGGTAACGGGGGCATTCAGGGTGAAAGAAACTTTGCCCATTTGTTTCTGCCTCGTGCGGGAATCGAACCCGCGCCACAGAATTACGAGTCCTGCGCGCTATCCACCAGGCTACGAGGCCCCCATTGTATGCATGAATGTGTGTGTTAAATGGGAGATTTGTGTGTGTGTGTGTGTGTGTGTGTGTGTGTGTGTGTGTGTGTGTGTGTGTGTGTGTGTGTGTGTGTGTGTGTGTGTGTGTGATGGAACACCGACTCTCATGGCTATCAATTATAACTTACGACATATACTCATAAATTTAAAAAAAAAATGGAGTTATATTTTTTTAAGGTTTTGTAAATATTAATATCAACGGTCTACCTTGAGGTTACCTTGAGGTGCTTCCGGGGCTTAGTGTCCCCGCGGCCCGGTCGTCGACCAGGCCTCCTGGTTGCTGGACTGATCAACCAGGCTGTTAGACGCGGCTGCTCGCAGCCTGACGTATGAGTCACAGCCTGGGTGATCAGGTATCCTTTGGAGGTGCTTATCCAGTTCTCTCTTGAACACTGTGAGGGGTCGGCCAGTTATGCCCCTTATGTGTAGTGGAAGCGTGTTGAACAGTCTCGGGCCTCTGATGTTGATAGTTCTCTCTTGAACACTGTGAGGGGTCGACCAGTTATGTCCCTTATGTGTAGTGGAAGCGTGTTGAACAGTCTCGGGCCTCTGATGTTGATAGTTCTCTCTTGAACACTGTGAGGGGTCGGCCAGTTATGCCCCTTATGTGTAGTGGAAGCGTGTTGAACAGTCTCGGGCCTCTGATGTTGATAGTTCTCTCTTGAACACTGTGAGGGGTCGACCAGTTATGTCCCTTATGTGTAGTGGAAGCGTGTTGAACAGTCTCGGGCCTCTGATGTTGATAGAGTTCTCTCTCAGCAACCCGTTCTCGCAAATTTAATAAGTCAATATTGACTTATTAGTTGCGTGCATAGGTGACATACTAAACATAATAGTTTCCCTTGAAAAGCTTCATAGAAAACACCGACCTTACCTAACCTACTTAGTATGTTAAAATAAGCATCTTATAGCTTCGTAATTACAATTGTTACTTAACCTATTATAGGTATAGGTTAGGTAACAATTGTAATTACGAAGCAATAAGATGCTTATCTTAACATACTAAGTAGGTTAGGTAAGGTCGGTGTTTTCTATGAAGCTTTTCAAGGGAAACTATTATGTTAAGTATGTCACCTATGCACATATTTAATAAGTCAATATTGACTTATTAAATTTGCGAGAACGGGTTGCTCTCAGAGTACCTGTTGCACCTCTGCTTTTCAAGGTCACATCTAACCTTATATAGTTATCTATATCTATAGAAGTCGTTAATGAAAACAATAATTTATGTTCTTGTGTAAGCTGTTTTGATTAAACTTCATCGTTGTTAAATGAAAAAATCCACAAGGGCCGTGATAAGGATTCGAACTTACGTCCGGGCTAATCCCAGACGCGCCTTAGCCGATTGCGCCACGAAATGGTTATTTTTTTTCATGCATATTGAATCAAATGCACCGTCTCCTCTCGGTATATTTTCTTGTCTTAATATAGATTTAATAGACTTGAAAGTAGACGTAATAGACGTAATAATATGTAATAGACGTAAATAAATTTTTCTGATTTGAAAGATAAGAGATGTATAGGTTTGAAGGGATGTAATGTCACGTGAATGAGAATATTGATAGGACTTTACTTGGCTAATGAGATGCTATGAGATGCTAATGAGATGCTGAGAGATGCTAATGAGATGCTATGAGATGCTTTACTTGGCTAATGAGATGCTCTGAGATGCTTTACTTGGCTAATGAGATGCCATGTGGTCCCAGGATTAGAAATTATGAGAGAGATATACCAGGTGTGTATCTGGTCAAGATACCAGGCTTCAAACGTAGTCAGGTGTACATAGATGTACACAGAGCAAAGAGATAGGTTTCAAACACTCTTGACAGGTATACAGTGTCACAAATTTGAGTTTATGTCAAGCATAGTCAGATGTCCATGTGTCAAAATGAAAGGACTCAAGCAGACAGTCAGGTGTACATAGGTGTCCCTCTCCACACACATCCGGATATGGGGAATAACGCTGTTTTTATCCGGAAAGTCGTCTCAGTTTTTCCGAACGACATTCTCTAGATGGTTGGCTGTCAAAACATTCATCCGTGAATGTCTCACTTAATGCCTTATACCCGGATGGAAGACATATGACTTTCTACATTCTTTCAGATTATAGTCTTGAAATATTCATATAATTATACATATTTGATGTGATTTTGTGCATATGAGCATGTATAATGTATATGATTATTATAATAACTTTTATAATAGTTTTATGCAGCTAATTGTGAGGAAAAAATGAAGATATTTAAGCTTTATTTCTCATGAGGAAACAAGGCAATTAAGCTGTTCAGCACGAAGGCACTCAGCTAAACCCACAGGGCATGCAGAAAATATTTCTAATCGGGGAAGGGAATTTATATGTGGTAAATTGATGGAATTCTGCCAATGCTACAGAAATGCTGTATGCATTATTGCAGCATTGCTGTGAGGCGACACTTGCCCCAAGCAGCAATAGACGTCTTGAACATGAGACGTAGATTAATCTACCTCATACCTACTCTAACCCCGTTAGAGTAGGTATGAGGACCCCACCTACTCAACGGAGGACATGAGTATGGTGGACAAAAAAAAGCATTTCTGCGAAGATTAAATGAAGTCGTTGATCAGAGGAAGTTCTCAGAGGGCTGCCCAATCGTTTCGACCACGCCCACCGCTTGTAAATATGGCAGCCAAGCCGGTTATCCCGCTCGCTAGGTGTTCGGGATAAATTGTTCCTGGATGACACTAGAGCGTTTTATGAGCCGCACATCCTGGGATAGGGGATAGGGGGGGAGGGGGGGGGGAATTTGCAACGGATTGTGGGTGGCCTGTGGGATGGGATAGGTGGGATGGGTTGCTGGTCTGACGGGATGGGGATAGGACGGGATGGGTGCAGTATTGTGCAGTACTCATAATGAATAACACTGCCCAATACCAATCCCCATAGCGGTATGTTCACTCTCAGGATGAATAACACTGTCCAGTACCAATCCCCATAGCGGTATGTTCACTCACAGGATGAATAACACTGTCCAATACCAATCCCCATAGCGGTATGTTCACTCACAGGATGAATAACACTGTCCAGTACCAATCTTCATAGCGGTATGTTCACTCACAGGATGAATAACACTGTCCAATACCAATCCCCATAGCGGTATGTTCACTCACAGGATGAATAACACTGTCCAGTACCAATCCCCATAGCGGTATGTTCACTCACAGGATGAATAACACTGCCCAATACCATCCCCATAGCGGCATGTTCACTCACAGAATGAATAACACTGCCCAGTACCAATCCCCATAGCGGTATGTTCACTCACAGGATGAATAACACTGCCCAATACCATCCCCATAGCGGCATGTTCACTCTCAGGATGAATAACACTGTCCAGTACCAATCCCCATAGCGGTATGTCCACTCTCAGGATGAATAACACTGCCCAATAAACTCGCCCCTCGGGTTAAAATGACAAACAAATACAAATTTGTACATTGGGCAGGAATTTGGCATGATAACTGTGTACAGTCATGCGTGGGCATGACTGAGGACATGATATAAACACACGAGGATTGAGATACAGAAATCACCTCTGTTCCACTCGCTAGGATGGAATAGAGATTGGAGAGGTTTTCAAGTATCACTCGAGCCTGCAATATATATCTAGGTGGAAAGGGAGGAATGGAAAAGGATTAAATAGGGAGATGAGGAGGAACAGTCAACAGGTAGAGAGTGCTGGGAGTTGGGTTATGGCTACAGTGAGTTAACTCAAGGAATACAAAGTAGCTATATGGCCACCTTGGTGAAAATTATCTCACTTAACGCATCTTAAGTTGTATATAAAGATACTTGTGCGAACAGTTTCCTATCCTATGGAGACTCTGGTTTACCTCACTTCTCTTTAGGTAAACTAGGAAATATAACGAACGTGGGAGGATATGTTTCATGAGTACTTCATACCTCTGAAAACGTGTATGGAGTCATCCTCCGCAACATCATTCCCCCTAATGCATTCCATTTGTTAACTACTCAGACACTGACAAAAATGCCCGTGTTCACCTAGCAGTAAATAGGTACCTGGGAGTTAGACAGCTGCTACGGGCTGCTTTCTGGGGATGTGTGTAACAAAAAGGACTCATTCCACTGCTGGGTCCTTCCACTGTTGGCTCATTCCACTGTTGGCTCATTCCACTGCTGGGTCATTTCACTGCTGGGTCATTCCACTGCTGGATCATTCCACTGTTGGTTCATTCCACTGTTGGCTCATTCCACTGTTGGCTCATTCCACTGTTGGCTCATTCCACTGCTGGGTCATTCCACTGCTGGGTCATTCCACTGCTGGGTCATTCCACTGCTGGGTCATTCCACTGTTGGGTCATTCCACTGCTGGGTCATTCCACTGTTGGGTCATTCCACTGCTGACTCATTCCACTGTTGGGTCATTCCACTGCTGGGTCATTCCACTGCTGGGTCATTCCACTGCTGACTCATTCCACTGTTGGGTCATTCCACTGCTGGGTCATTCCACTGTTGGGTCATTCCACTGCTGGGTCATTCCACTGTTGGGTCATTCCACTGCTGACTCATTCCACTGTTGGGTCATTCCACTGCTGACTCATTCCACTGTTGGGTCATTCCACTGTTGGGTCATTCCACTGCTGGCTCATTCCACTGCTGGCTCATTCCACTGCTGGCTCATTCCACTGCTGGCTCATTCCACTGCTGGCTCATTCCACTGCTGGCTCATTCCACTGCTGGCTCATTCCACTGTTGACTCATTCCACTGCTGGGTCATTCCACTGTTGGGTCATTCCATTGCTGGGTCATTCCACTGTTGGGTCATTCCACTGCTGGCTCATTCCACTGCTGGCTCACTCCACTGCTGGGTCATTCCACTGCTCACACACTGAAGGAACGGTTCCTTGTGCCTCTCCCACTCATTATCATGTTATCATTATCATGTTATTACTTGTGTTATCATTTTCAACCCATGCTAAACTGTCATTCCACCTTGACCATATCTGAGTGGTCTGCAGTTTCTAATCATTTACCTATTGGTGAACAAATCCACTAGGGCCGTGACGAGGATTCGAACCTGCGTCCGGGAGCATCCCAGACACTGGTTCTGTTGTGACACATTGTTACCTATTGGTTCTTCTGTGTCCCAGCGTGAGTCTACGGGGCTGGAACCCACATAAATATCCCGTCATTCTCCTATGTATGAAATTATTGATTTTCTCTGGTTGTTATATCAGTAAAGGGGAAAAAATGGACAAAAATCGTGTGGCCAGAAACGCATAAACCATCTCATCTTGAGGGTTCGAAGCTGCGGGTTCGTAACTCCTGTTGATTATCGAGTCATTCGTCACCGGTAATAAAAATACGCGACACTAACGGACGCATTCGGCTCCCGAAATGCGTTATTATGGTCGAATTATCGTCAGGGCCGATGTTAGTGGGTGGTTTGAGGACCGCTTCTGCTGCCCCTAGCGCCATTCTTGCTGCTACGTTGAATGATGTGACCAGCCTGTGTACCCTCTGGGACTTTCTGGGACTTTCTGGGACTTCGTTTGTCTTTGTGGGGCTTCGTGGGACTTCGTGAGACTTCTTGGAACTTCGTGGGACTTCGTTTGACTTCCTGGGACTTCCTGGGACTTCTTGGGGTCTTACTGGGACCTTTTGGGCCCCAGGGGGGGGAGACCCTGGGGAGGGGGAGTAGGGGAAAGCAAGTAGGGGGGAATGAAGACTGGGGAAGAGACCCGGGCACAGCAGGGTACTTCTCCAAGTGGACACGCGCGAACAGCCACACATATACGAGGCAACACACACATACGAGGCGGGACCAAAGAGCCAGAGCTCAACCCCCGCAAGCACAACTAGCTGAATTCACCTAGAGATTTCAGAAACAAATTAAATGACAAATAACAACCATTGAACGCAAATACAGTATCGAAATAATTGTCAGGTGGATTTTCACTTTATTCACAAAGGCATTCCGCTTAGCATAGCAGGCTCAAACATATATTTATTCCGCTTAGCATAGCAGATTCAAACATATATTTATTCCGCTTAGCATAGCAGGTTTAAACATATATTTAATCCGCTTAGCATAGCAGGTTCAAACATATATTTATTCCGCTTAGCATAGCAGGTTTAAACATATATTTATTCCGCTTAGCATAGCAGGTTTAAACATATATTTATTCCGCTTAGCATAGCAGGTTCAAACATATATTTATTCCGCTTAGCATAGCAGGCTCAAACATATATTTATTCCGCTTAGCATAGCAGGTTCAAACATATATTTATTCCGCTTAGCATAGCAGATTCAAACATATATTTATTCCGCTTAGCATAGCAGGCTCAAACATATATTTATTCCGCTTAGCATAGCAGGTTCAAACATATATTTATTCCGCTTAGCATAGCAGATTCAAACATATATTTATTCTGCTTAGCATAGCAGGTTTAAACATATATTTATTCCGCTTAGCATACCAGGCTCAAACATATATTTATTCCGCTTAGTATAGCAGGCTTAAACATATATATATTCCGCTTAGTACAGCAGATTCAAACATATATTTATTCCGCTTAGTATAGCAGATTCAAACATATATTTATTCCGCTTAGCATAGCAGGTTTAAACATATATTTATTCCGCTTAGCATAGCAGGTTCAAACATATATTTATTCCGCTTAGCATAGCAGGCTCAAACATATATTTATTCCGCTTAGCATAGCAGGCTTAAACATATATATATTCCGCTTAGTATAGCAGATTCAAACATATATTTATTCCGCTTAGCATAGCAGGTTTAAACATATATTTATTCCGCTTAGCATAGCAGGCTTAAACATATATTTATTCCGCTTAGCATAGCAGGCTCAAACATATATTTAATCCGCTTAGCATAGCAGGTTCGTACTTATATGTATTCATAAAATCATTCCACAATATCCTTGCACACGTTCGTCTCACGTCAGCCATTGCAAGCACGTTCTTGCTCAAGCAACATATCTGTATATACGTAGATATCCTTGAGATTGCAATTACGTGAGCCCATAAGGAAAAAAATCCTAATGGCATTTCATTTCACGAATGCGGTTATCGATATGGAAACACATACTTGTGTAAATATGATAGCAATCTTATATATATTATATAATAAGTAATATATTACAAGTATTTTAATACCAAAATACCAATCTTAATCTCTTAAACTTATTGTATCTTCTTGTAAATGAAGTATTATTAATTAATACTATTAATAAAGTATTAATTTAAAGTATTACTTTTTGTAAATAAAAGTATTATTATTGAACAAATCCACAGGAGAAATCGCTTAATGTGTAAATGTAAATAGTTAATGTGATTGCTCTGAGTATTAAAGTATGAATGTCAGAGTAAGTTTTACAGGCTGACAGAGCCCGGGTGTATAGGGGGATTGAGTGTAATCCCGCATAGGCTTCAGTGGAACCCTTGGGTACCCTCGTGGAGGCAGTAGCACTCCAGGTTGCAATTTTATCGACCATGTCGTGATACAGTTGACTAGAGCACGTCTGGGAATACCCAATGCACAGTTTCGAACCTTTATAAAAGGTTCCTGTGGATCTGTTCGTTGATAAATCATGTTACTGTGATATCTCTGAGTTGTTGTTGTTATCCTTGGATAATCGTCTCGGCCTGTTATCTGGTAGTCGTTTCTTAAGACCACCTTTTAATTCCGTCCTTCCTACCATTCCCCTCTCCCTCGTCCCCTTCGTCCTCCCTATCATTCCCCACTCCCTCGTCCCCCCTATCATTCCCCTCTCCCTCGTCCCTTCGTCCTTCCCACGGAGGAGAATGTTATGGTTGAAAGACGAAGCATAACGAAGCTTAGGTCTGGAATGTCGGAGCCACGGGTAATAAGGTCGTCCATATGGAGCACGGCATGCGAATGTCGGTGTCGATAGTTAAGAGGAAGGTGCGTCGGCCCATGTGATGACGGCCTGGTATCGTAGTTACTAGTCAACGAGAGCCTCTTAGTGTCGCGGGAGCCGCGGCAAACGACGTCTAAGGCATATCGAAAGCCGCTGGAAGACGTGAACTATGTATGAATACAGAGAACTGCTAAGGAGCTCTTGGCTCAGGCGAGGTTATACGTGTTGCTTGGTATACATGGTATAGGGTGTATCCTGCTTCCAGTGTGTATGAGTGCTTGACCACCTGTGTGTGTGTGTGGGTTCTTACCTAGTTGTATTTACCTATGTGTTTGCAGGGGGTTGAGCTCTGGCTCTTTGGTCCCGCCTCTCAACTGTCAATCAATTGGTGTACAGGTTCCTGAGCCTACTGGGTTGTGTACTCGCCTAATTGTGCTTGCGGGGGTTGAGTTCTGGCTCTTTGGTCCCGCCTCTCAACTGTCAATCAACTGGTGTACAGGTTCCTGAGCCTACTGGGCTCTATCATATCTACACTTGAAACTGTGTATGGAGTCAGCCTCCACCACATCACTGCCTAATGCATTCCATTTGTCTATTACTCTGACACTGAAAAAGTTCTTTCTTACGTCTCTGTGGCTCATTTTGGGCACTCAGTTTCCACGTGTGTCCCCTTGTTCGTGTGCCCCTTGCGTTAAATAGTCTGTCTTTATCTACTCTATCAATTCCTCTGAGAATCTTGTATGTGGTGATCATGTCCCCTCTAACTCTAATATCTCCCAGTGACGTGGGGTTTGTGTGAGGGGGGAGGGGGGGAATGGCCTTCATGTTTGGTGTTGAGCTTAAGGTCTATATCAACCTATGGAAGGTTATGAGAACGACCTCAACAGCCTACTGACCAACCACAAAGTATAGTTTAGTTCTGGGGGCCTCGTAGCCTGGTGGATAGCGCGCAGGACTCGTAATTCTGTGGCGCGGGTTCGATTCCCACACGAGGCAGAAACAAATTGGCAAAGTTTCTTTCACCCTGAATGCCCCTGTTACCTAGCAGTAAATAGGTACCTGGGTGTTAGTCAGCTGTCACGGGCTGCTTCCTGGAGGTGGAGGCCTGGTCAAGGACCGGGCCGCGGGGACACTAAAGCCCCGAAATCAACTCAAGATAACCTCAAGATAGTTCTGAACATAGTCTGGGATTATTGTAAACTCTTAGTTTACAATACACCGAGAAGGAAGATATATACTCATTAGTGTATACAGTAGTTTACTTACAGTATTGTCGGCGTTCAATCCTCGACCGTCCACAAGTGGTTGGGCACCATTCCTTTCCCGCCGTCCCATCCCAAATCCTTATCCTGACCCCTTCCCAGGGCTATATAGTCGTAATGGCTTGGCGCTTTCCCCGATTCTTCTCTTCCCCTCCATGTTCACTATTCTCGCTACACTATTCATCGCATAACACATCTCTAATCCTGTACATGAAGAACGGAAGAAAATGTATATATGGTAAAAAAAAAAATTAATGAATAGGTAAGTTTCTCGTTAAAAATAAAAAAAAAATCGATAGAGTTACGAAAGTTACGATTTTTGCCTCAGACGTAACTTTACACTTACATAATATATTTGGTTAGCATTATATATATAATATATATATAATATATATATATAATATATATATAATATATATATATAATATATAAACCAAAAACTCCTCACCCCTGAAGGATTCGAACCCAGATAGCCAAGGCTCCCTAAACCTCAGCATATCAAGAACTGTACCATACTGACTGTACAAAAAATGTTGGAAGTCGTGGGACTTTTACCCAACACCCGACAGCACTCGGTAGTTAGATTTAAGGTACAGATATATTATATTATATTACTCTCGTTGGCCCCAACAGCGAGGTGATTCGATGAAATATCTGTACCCTAAAATTTACCCCCGAATGCTGTCGGGTGTTGGGTGAAAGTGACATGATTCACTTAAATATATCTAAAACCTTACTTTCTCTTGTTGATGAGTGAGGCAGCATGGTAAGGTGTACTTAAGATTGATAATTAAAAGTAAAAGCTTGTTCTTTTTTCAGTTTAATCCTCAGGCTTAGCTACTGGAACCTGTTAGGTTAATCAGTGATGCGTTTTTCTTCCAAGAAAACGCTCCATCGCTCCGTTTCCTTACAAGATTGTAATTATATTAGAGTATCTAAGAGAGAACAGAGTAGGAATGGTCTTTAGACGTCTTTGCCTGCCTGTGGCTCTAACCTGAGTCGTTCTCGTAGGCAGTTACGAAGGACATTAACTACTACACTACCCTGTCTTAAAGATTAATTAAGATTCGTGCTTTCCTCAACTACATGTCGACTTATCTTCCCTTCAGCCAGCGATGATTGGCTAAACCTTAATGATCATTTAAGAGTTTTAAATGAGCTAAGATCTAGAGTAGTAACAAGAAATTTAAAAAATCAGGTCTTATAAAGTCCTGATTTTTACACTTATAAATGTAAAATTTACAAATGATGATAATAGCAAAATATGAGTTGAAAGTTGAACTTTCTTTTACATCGTAAATGGCTGATTTTTGCTCAAATAGCACCATTGTTTTCACCTGCACCAGCTGACTATAAACTTCCTTATTAACGACTTCGATGAACTTAATCAAATTTTTCTCAAATCAGGACTCTGAGTGCGTGTGTGGGGGCGGCTGCCCCAAGGATCACCTCCTTCACTAGACTTGAAGGAGCAGCCTCAGTTCCTTGGCTAATGATGACATCACAATCCACCTCCCACAGGAGCAAGTTTTTTTATATCCGGCTGCTTAGGCGGAGATGAAGATGCTTGAAGAGAGAACAGCAGCTTCCGCGTGAAGAAAATGTCAAGATTAATGTCTTCAGAGTAAGAGTTAAGATTAGAGGAGAAAGTAGAAGTTATTTGATGCATGAGGATGTAGCAGGTGTTGGTACACCTGTAGGTGGGTATGGCAGGTGTTGGTACACCTGTAGGAGGGTGTAGCAGGTGTTGGTACACCTGTAGGTGGGTGTAGCAGGTGTTGGTACACCTGTAGGAGGGCGTAGCAGGTGTTGGTACACCTGTAGGTGGGTGTAGCAGGTGTTGGTACACCTGTAGGAGGGTGTAGCAGGTGTTGATACACCTGTAGGAGGGTGTAGCAAGTGTTGATACACTTGTAGGGGGGTGTGGCAGCTGTTGGTACACCTGTAGGTGGGTGTGGCAGGTGTTGGTACACCTGTAGGTGGGTGTAGCAGGTGTTGGTACACCTGTAGGTGGGTGTAGCAGGTGTTGATACACCTGTAGGTGGGTGTAGCAGGTGTTGGCACACCTGTAGAAGGGTGCATCAGACATTTAAACACCTGTAGGTGGGTGTAGCGGGTGTTGGTTCACCTGTAGGAGGGTGTCGCAGGTGTTAGTACACATGTAGAATGGTGTAGCAGGTGTTGGCACACCTGCTGGAGGATGAAACAGGTGTTGGCACACCTGTTGGAGGGTGAAACAGGTGTTGGCACACCTGTTGGAGGGTGAAACAGGTATTGGCACACCTGTTGGAAGGTGAAACAGGTGTTGGCACACCTGTAGGAGAGTACAGTTAATCTGGTATTACAATCTATAACACATATATATATATATATATATATATATATATATATATATATATATATATATATATATATATATATATATATATATATATATATATATAATATAACACTATTTACTTATATGTCCAGTATTGTGTTATATACACTTGCAGATGTATATATCTATTGTGTTTATATTTAATGTTTCAACGTATTATTTCGGGTGTTGTGAACTGCTTGTTTGACGTGACCAGTAACTTTTCCCGCGCAGATATGTTTATTTACATCTCGTCCAGGGCTGCCAACCCTTCAGAGTTACTGCCAAAGTTGATTAAACTACTGTTTTATATTAAAAAAAAAAATCACACAGAATATCTGTGTATATTCTAGTTTCTGACAATCTGTCCTCAGGTATATATTAAAATTGTAGTTTTTTAGTACCCTGAGAGGGTATATGGGTTTATATTGGGTTATATTAGGTTGGTTGACCTGTTTGGGGGGATTAGGGGGGGGGTCTAGCAGGCTGGTTCATTGGTGTGTGAGTTATGGTGGGAGGAGGAGGAGGAGGGTAGTTCGGTCGTGTCTTGAGCAAGTAGTTAAGATTTTTATTTCGTCGTGTTTAGGTAAGATGTTGTGGGTGATTGTCTTTAAAGTTATCAGAGTATGTGTGTATATGTAGTATGTATTATGTATATGTAGTATATATATTTGTATTTGTATATATATGTACATGTATATATTTGTATGTATGTGTATGTAGTATGAATATGTAGGATGTTTATGTATGTACATGTATTTGTATGTATATGTATGTACTCGTATAATCATATCACCATGTATAAGTATATGTAGTTTGTGTATGTATGTAGTATATGTATATATATGTATGTACATGTATATGTATGTACATGTATATGTATGTACATGTATATGTATGTACATGTATATGTATGTACATGTATATGTATGTACATGTATATGTATGTACATGTATATGTATGTACATGTATATGTATGTACATGTATGTGTATGAGTATGTAGTATGTATATGTAGTATGTTTAAGTATGCACATGTATTTGTATGTATATGTATGTACTCGCCTAATCACATCACCATGTATGTGTATGTATATATATATATGTGTGTGTATATAATATTTATAAATCTCGTGGTTAAGTCACGTTACACATTTTCTCTTGTGGGGGATTTAGTCATTTTTTTCCTTGCTAATTTTTTTTCACTTTTTTTTTTTAATCCTGCCAGAGGCTCGAACCTGCGTCGTTTTCACGTGCAGTACGAAGGGTGAAGTACGCCCCTACACGTGCCGACACGTAACTGTATCATCCGGAAAGGCTGAAACGAAGCGTTTATTGGCTTATTTTGGTGTTAAGATTGAAACCTATTAACTGGATGAGGTTTGCCCTTGGGTTGGACGGTAGAGCGACGGTCCCGTTTCATGCAGGTCGGTGTTCAATCCCTGACTGACCACAAGTGGTTGGGCGTCATTCCTTTCCCACCGTCCCATCCTAAATCCTTATCCTGGCCCCTTCCCAGTGCTATATAGTCGTAATGGCTTGGTGATTTCTTCTAAAATTTCCGTCTAGTGCCCTTTAGGCCTAAATTAGTGTATAGGCTGTGATTATTGATAAAAGAAATTAAATTATATATTCCTAAATTGTAGGCGATGAGTCACAACGTGGCTAAATTATGTTGACCAGACCACATACTAGAAGGTGAAGGGACGACGACGTTTCGGTCCGTCCTGGACCATTCTCAAGTCGATTCAACGACTTGAGAATGGTCCAGGACGGACCGAAACGTCGTCGTCCCTTCACCTTATAGTGTGTGGTCTGGTCAACATATTCCTTAATTGTTCCTATGTCTGTTTATGGCTGAGATTGAGTAGCATTGCAAGGACAATGTCTAAGACTTTGACCAATGCATGTATTTTCTTAGATAATTGTTTATTTCTTGTATATTTGATTTTGTGTGTGGTTTCAGAGAGCGGTACGGGGCCTCGGCCACACCTGCCTTCCACGCCTCCACACCTGCTACAACTGCACCATCAACAGAGCCACATGTGAAAATACCTGTAGGGTTGGCGCCGACGTGTTCTGTTCATGTGTGTCAACCACAGAAACCGTGAGTATGGATTTTGGTTGATGAATCTGAGCTTAGAAACGCATACAGTATTCGTGAAATTCCATGGTTTCCAGATTCACGAAGCAGTTACGCAAGTACTTAGGAACGTGTTCATCTTCAATCTTTGACGGCTTTGGTTATATTAATTAAACAGTTTACAAGCATGAAAACTTGCCAATCAACTGTTGTTATTGTTATAAACAGCCTCCTGGTGCTTCGGGGCTCATTAACTGTTTAATAATTGTAAAAAAAGCCGCCAAAGATTGAGAAAAGATGTACAGGTTTGTAAGTGCTTGCGTAACTGCTTCATGAATCTGGCCCCTGGTTCGTAAGTGCTTGCGTAACTACTTCATGAATCTGTTCCCGACAATTGCTCACTCGTCCCGACATATCAAAGACTGTGAAGTTTATCCCAGTACTTCTTAGTACAAACAAGAGTACCAAAGACATGATTGAAAGCACATTGCTGACTATATATCATGTTCGAAAGAATTATAGGACATCATATAGTCTCCCTGGCTTAATTGGTTTCTGTTGATAATTGTTACCGATAGATAGTTCGGTATCTATTTGTTATCGCATGATAGTTCGATAATGTCCATTCTCCCGCTGAACATTGACGAGCGGTATATATGATTTTATAATGAGGTATATTTGAAAGACTGCTGTTTAGTACCTCTAAATGCCGCGTGATTTTCGTTTCTGAATGACGTTCTAACTTTTGCTAGCGTAGAGTACGCTGCTGTCGTTATCCGCTTTATTTAGCTATCTGTGTGTGTGTTTGTGTGAGGGAGATTAGGAGCAACTGTGTGATGCTCGAAGCGTGTGTTTGTATTAGGAGGGGCTTGTGTGTGGTCCTAGAAGGAGTATGTTTGGTCCTAGGAGCATGTGTGTGGTCCTAGGAACATGTGTGTGGTTCTAGGAGCGTGTGTGGTCCTAGGAGCGTGTGTGTGGTCCTAGGAGTAGGAGGGAGCGTGTGTGAGGTCCTAAGAGGAACATGCATACCATACCAATCGAACAGAACAGAGCATTAGTATGTTTGATGTATAAGTAGAGTATAAACCTCCCGTAAGCCGTTCCAGACTGTTGATAGTATACTTCGTGTGCACGGAAGCGTTGCACGACTTCCTGGTGCGTATGTAGAACGCATGTCTGCGTACTGGAAGGCGGCGAGACGCGCAAGAGCGCACGTGGGAGTTCTACGGAACGCGCTATGCATAACAACGTATTTAGAATAAGCAGATACATCGGCTGGGATAATAAGCCGTTGATTCTGGTGGGAGCGAAGCGTCTTAGGAAAGGTATTTCATGCAGTACGGGATGCTGGGTTCATCTGTGGGGCTTGCTAGCTGTGTTTCTCGTGGGAGAGAGAGGTAAAAGTCAATGCTGGTTCGAATCCTAGATTGTCACCTGTGTGAGTGGATGTTGGACGCGGGTATTCAAGGGTGATGGGGCTGTGGGAGGGGGATATCATAGGTGTGGTGATCATGTAAGTCAATCTTTCTTGGTCAGGGATATGAACCCAAGCCAAATCGTTTGCGAAGTGCAAGGCGGGTATCTTACCACTATGCCACTGAGACTTTGTTCTTTGCCCCCCCCCCCCCCACAGCAACCAACCGCGAATTATATCATGCAATAATGATTCATTATATGGAGAAGTACTGATGGGAAGTATTAGTCCCTAAATTCAAATTAAGAAATGCAACTTTCTGCAAGATTGCAGGGATCCTTAGGCATGTTTGGCGTCTTGCAATAATAGGTGAGGCTTGAATTAAGGTTTCTGCTGCTGCCATCTCCGGTCAGAGAAGGAGCGTTGATCTTGGTCACCTTTAAGACTTTGAATATCGTAGATTAAAACTGGATTTTATAATAAAATAAAATTGTCTTGGAGACAATTTTCTTCCTGTTAATTTCCCGGAAAATTTTTCCTAGATTCCTAGCAAGTTTTCCAGCAATATAAAGTGCTTTGGCATGTCACGAGATGGGTCACGCGTTCGAGCCTCCTACAGCCCAGGAGAATGGAACTTTCCAACAGTATTTTTCATGTCTTCATCATGACCTGAATGGAATCGGTTTTAAAACATAAAACTGAGTGAGAACTTGCGTATCTAGCGATAAGTTGCTTGTTCCGTGATCGTATGGGAAGAGTGGTGGTTATTTTGCCCCTATGGGCCTGACAGCTGAGTGGACAGCGCTCGGGATTCGTAGTCCTAAGGTTCCGGGTTCGATCCCCGGTGGAGGCGGAAACAAATGAGCACAATCGACTTGAGAATGGTCCAGGACGGACCGAAACGTCGTCGTCCTTTCACTTTCTAGTATGTGGTTTGGTCAACAAATGGGCAGTTTCTTTCACCCTGATGCCCCTTATTCACCTAGCAGTAAATAGGTACCTGGGAGTTAGACAGCTGCTACGGGCTGCTTCCTGGAGATGTGTAACAAAAAGGAGGCCTGGTCGAGGACCGGGCCGCGGGGACGCAAAGCCCCGAAACCATCTCAATATAACCTCAGACAGACACAGAGCAAGACATAGAAATATGAAAAACCTATTTTGCTGCTCTGGAACTTAAGTGGGAAGGTAAGATAGGATAATTACAAGGGGAGATAGTCTATCTCCACCTCTGAGGGGAGATAGTCTATCTCCACCTCTTGACGTAGGCTAGCCGCCGACGGAGCCCCGCGGCCGGGGGCTAGGAGGGGATAGTCACTTAATGGTGACTTGTTGCACAGTTCCTGGCAGCCTTGCAATAAGTACTCACCTAGTTGTGTTTGCGGGGGTTGAGCTCTGGCTCTTTGGTCCCGCCTCTCAACCGTCAATCAACAAGTACTGTGCTTAACGTGTCGCCTTCTATATATGGGTTATAGTTGTGGTGATGGGGTTATAGTTGTGGTGATGGGGTTATAGTTGTGGTGATGGGGTTATAGTTGTGGTGATGGGGTTATAGTTGTGGTGATGGGTTATAATTGTGGTGATGGGGTTATAGTTGTGGTGATGGGGTTATAGTTGTGGTGAGGGGGTTATAGTTGTGGTGATGGGGTTATAGTTGTGGTGATGGGGTTATAGTTGTGGTGATGGGGTTATAGTTGTGGTGATGGGGTTATAGTTGTGGTGATGGGTTATAGTTGTGGTGATGGGGTTATAGTTGTGGTGATGGGGTTATAGTTGTGGTGATGGGGTTATAGTTGTGGTGATGGGGTTATAGTTGTGGTGAGGGGGTTATAGTTGTGGTGATGGGGTTATAGTTGTTGTGAGGGGGTTATCGTTGTGGTGATGGGGTTATAGTTGTGGTGATGGGGTTATAGTTGTGGTGATGGGGTTATAGTTGTGGTGATGGGGTTATAGTTGTGGTGATGGGGTTATAGTTGTGGTGATGGGGTTATAGGAGTTTTGGTGAGGGGGTTATAGGAATTTTGGTGAGGGGGTTATAGGAGTTTTGGTGAGGGGGTTATAGGAGTTTTGGTGAGGGGGTTATAGGAGTTTTGGTGAGGGGGTTATAGGAGTTTTGGTGAGGGGGTTATAGGAGTTTTGGTGAGGGGGTTATAGGAGTTTTGGTGAGGGGGTTATAGGAGTTTTGGTGAGGGGGTTATAGGAGTTTTGGTGAGGGGGTTATAGGAGTTTTGGTGAGGGGGTTATAGGAGTTTTGGTGAGGGGGTTATAGGAGTTTTGGTGAGGGGGTTATAGGAGCTGTAGTGAGGGAGTTACAGGAGCTGTGTGCTGAGAGCGAGTTACAGGAGCTGTTTAGTGAGGCGATTACAGGAGCTGTGGCGAAGGTTACAGGTGTTCCTTATATTTTTGTTCCGTCTCTGCTTAGAACCTTGACCGCCTTAAGTGTCTTCCACCTTAATACCAACGCAGACAGCCTTCCGGGCGGACCCTACCTCCTTCTAATATCCGAACCTATTCATCGCTGCTAAAAATTGGAGATCAATTGAGCAAATGCATGTAATAGTTGCATAGCCAATATTCCCGGTTTAATTGGTCAATTGGGGTAGCGTGCCTAAGGCGTTTATATACACACATTGTCGTAAATAGTTAGTAAGTAGAGGTTATGGGTTGTGATAGATCCCAGAATATCTACTTAACCCATCAATAACAACTTTGTAATGTATATATTTTTGTTTTAACCCAAAATAAAATCTAATGTCACTAGAAATTGTTAGGTAACAGGCGATAGGTTTGCTGAAAACAATTTTAAGTGAACTCGTGGAAGTTTGTATAGATATATATGTGCGGAAAACACATATTTGATGAACTTAAGAGGATGCTGAATGCTTTTTCGGGTTCAGCATTTTTTTTTTTTTTTTTTTTTTTTTTTTTTTTTTTTTGAGATATATACAAGAGTTGTTACATTCTTGTAGAGCCACAAGTACACGTAGCGTTTCGGGCAGGTCCCTGGAATACGATCCCCGCCGCGAAGAATCGTTGTTACAACCAAGTACACATTTTACTGTTGCGTTAAACAGAGGCTACAGTTTAGGAATTGCGCCCAGTAAATCCTCCCCGGCCAGGATACGAACCCATGACATAGTGCTCGCGGAACGCCAGGCGAGTGTCTTACCACTACACCACGGAGACATTCACTCTACTCCTTATTCTATTCACTTGGGGCCACAATACACCACCTTGGGGGCCACTATACACCACCTTGGGGACCACAATACACCACCTTGGGGGCCACAATACACCACCTTGGGACCACAATACACCACCTTGGGCCACATCTGATCACCTGGGGGCCACATCTGATACACCTAGGCCACACCTGGCCACTAAATATACACCTGGTTATTTGTTAATCAAGATGTATATAATTCTTACTATTGCTCACTCCACTACAGCAACGCTGACTTGTATGCACGTAAAAAATACAATTTGTCTCATTGTTGTATTTTTTTAATTTATTATTAACGCCAGTCTTAAAAGACGTGTGTGTGTGTGTGTGTGTATGGGAATTATTAGGGGAAAAGCGCCAAGCCATTACGACTATATAGCACTGAAAAGGGGTCAGGATAAGGCTTTGGGATGGGACGGGGGGAAAGGAATGGTGCCCAACCACTTGTAGACGGTCGGGGATTGAACGCCGACCTGCATGAAGCGAGACCGTCGCTCTACCGTCCACCCCAAGTGGTTGGGCAAGTGCGTGCATACCTAATATTATTTATCAGAGTGCTGGACAGTGCTTCAGCTCCTGGGCTCAATATATGTCGCCCAGAGACAAAAATCTCAGACTAGAGTTTATAATTCGTCTTGTCATATATTGTAGAAAACAAAATACCCGGTTTTACAATAAATTCTTTTGAGGCCAGATGGTGTAAGTTAATATATCAAATCAAAGGTTAAGGTCTCAAACATTTACATTTTACAAAAAGAGCATTTTACCTAGCAGTAAAATTGGTACCTGGGTGTTAGTCAGCTGTCACGGGCTGCTTCCTGGGGGTGGAGGCCTGGTCGAGGACCGGGCCGCGGGGACACTAAAGCCCCGAAATCATCTCAAGATAACCTCAAGATAAGTTATGGCCGAGCCTTAACACTAGACATATTCGTCAATTATAAAGTATAAAATTATAAGACAATCATGTAAACAAAAATATTTTCTAGATTGTAAATTAATACTAATATGATATAGTTTTGTGAATAGTTATATCTGAGAGGTTATGTTAGTTATAATGACCAGACCACACACTAGAAGGTGAAGGGACGACGACGTTTCGGTCCGTCCTGGACCATTCTCAAGTTGTCAATTCCCAATCGACTTGAATGGTCCAGGACGGACCGAAACGTCGTCGTCCCTTCACCTTCTAGTGTGTGGTCTGGTCAACATACTTTAGCCACGTTATTGTGACTCATCGCCTGCATAGTTATATTTTTAATACGTGTGTGTGAAGCAATTAGAGAGGTGATTCGAACACAGAAGAAGACTGAAACAATATATGATAGTTCGAACATCACCAGTTGTGTGTCATGTGTATCCAGCCCGTTTGAACAAGCCCAAATGCTTCTGACTTCTGTTCGAATCGCTGCAATTACTTCACTGTCGTAACTTTGCAAATGTCAACAAAACCTAAACACCTAATATGTTCCTAAATACACCAATATATAATCATATTTCATTTGAGAACATAACAATTTTGGGCGTACAGCGTGTTAAAATTGATAAAAGCGTTTTGGGGTCGACCGCTGGATGGAATGAACTGAGGACGGGATGTCTGAGAATGATTAATTATTAAATTAATATCAATTTATATTAGAAAATTCCCGTTTTGAATGAACAGCATGTTAAAATTTCTGAATGCGTCTGTGGGGTCGACCGCTGGATGGAATGGACTTGAGTCGAGGACGGGTTGGTGTAAACCATTTTTTTATTCATAAACAAGGCTGCATTTACCTTAGTCGACCGCAGTAACCAGTGGCAGCTGCTCATGTGACACTGGACCTTTGGAAGACCCACGTAACAAAGGTCACAAAGTCTTAATGTCTAGCGGTTAAAGTCAGCTTCCAGACATACGTTTTCTTCCACTCAGAAAACCCACCGTTTTTGGTAAAAAGTGTTTTTTTCTGAGGTTGGAAGAAAACGTGTTCAGATTGGGGACTTGTTTATTTTATAATGGTAAATAATAAATTAATATATAATAAATTAATAATTAATAAATTAATAAATAATAAATTAATAATAAATTAATATTAATGTCTAGCTATAAGAAAGTGAAGTCTCTTCAGGTAGGAAACCTTTGCAAAAGATATCAAATTAATTTTGTCTGTTTAAATATTTATTTAACAAGTTTAATAGTGAAAGTTAAGTATTTTTTTTTAGCTCCTGTCAGCCTCTGGAGAGGTTATTAAGACCTCCACAACAGCTTATTGGCCAACCTGAAAATATACTTTGTCTTGAATTTAGTCTTGACAAATGTCAGTGTTCTTTCCTCGTAACTCATGCCCCTCGGCTCAGCTACTAGTTTAGTGACATGCTTTTGAACCTTCTCCAATTTCGTCTTTTGCTTTACTAGATGTTGACTGCACGCTGGAGCTGCATACTCCAGGATTGGTCTGACATTTGTGGTATAAAAGGCTCTAATTAGATTTATTAGACAAGTTTCTATAGTTGTTATGCTGGCGAACCTAACATCTCCCTATATCTATTTTCATTACCTTACACTTGCTCGAGTTAAATTCTAGTAGCCAATTTGTTGGATCATTCCTTCAGTTTGCTCAGATCATTGTGTAGTCTCTTGCTGTCCTCCTCTGTCTTAATCCTCCTCAGAATCTTAGGATCCTGTGTAATTACCCAAGTGTAGTTACAGGATGAGAGCTACGCTCGTGGTGTCCCGTCTTCCCAGCACTCTTTGTCATATAACGCTTTGAAACTACTGACGGTCTTGGCCTCCACCACCTTCTCCCCTAACTTGTTCCAACCGTCTACCACTCTGTTTGCGAAAGTGAATTTTCTGATATTTCTTAGTGTGTGTGTGTGTGTGTGTGTGTGTGTGTGTACTGCCCTATTTGTACTAACCTATTTATGTCTGCAAGATCGAGCTTTGACTCTTGGATCCCGCCTTTTTAGAAATCGGTTATTTATAGCGATGACTCCTGTCCGGGTTGAGCTCTACTCTTTCGGCCTGTCTCTCAACTGTCAAACAACTTTTTTTTTTTGCGCGCACGCACGCGCGCACACCCAGGAAGCAGCCCGTAACAGCTGTCTATCTCACTGGTACCTATTTACTGCTAGATAACGGGCATTAGGTTGAAAGAAACTCTGCCCATTCTGTTTCTGCCGTCACCGGGGAACGAATCCGCACCCTAGGATTACGAGTCCAGCGCGCTGTCCACTCGGCTATGGGCAGTTTCTTTCACCCTTGAGGCCCCTGTTCACCCTAGCAGTAAATAGGTACCTGGGAGTTAGACAGCTGCTACGGGCTGCTTCCTGGGGTGTGTAACAAAAAGGAGGCCTGGTCGAGGACCGAGCCGCGGGGACGCTAAGCCCCGATATCATCTCAAGATAACCTCTCAAGAAGTTGTCGCTCTGTGATCACGTTTGTATATAACGTTCTCTATGGGAATGTTTTGTCGTTGAACAAGAGCGTTAAGTGCACTATCTTTCCCCAACTGGGCTCGCCATAGCCCGTGCTACTTGGAACTTTTTGTTCCGAGTAGCGAATCTTAACGTGAAAATAAAATATATATTTTAATCCAGATGTAACATGTCTCTAGGAGATATAACCTGACCACATATCTTCCAAGTGTGAGTTACAATCGTCTCAGATATCCCCCTTTCGTACCTGTCTCCCTCAAGCGAGTATTAGAGCCGATACGACCAATTTACGGGGTATTAAACAAGGCAGTGTAAGACACTGCTCAGTTTAGATACACTGCCAGTCACTACCCTGAGGTTACTCTTGAGCATCTACTCCTCTATTATATTAGACACCTCTATAGGTATATTTGAAATGGGGGTGACTAAATATAATTGAAATTCACTTTGGGAGAATTTCCAAATTTTCATTTCATGGGTCAGACGTGTTCTAATTTTTGGTTAGATGTTCCAATTTTTGTCACATGGGTCAGAATGTGTTCCAATTTTTGTCACATGGGTCAGAATGTGTTCCAATTTTTGTCACATGGGTCAGAATGTGTTCCAATTTTTGTCATATGGGTCAGAATGTGTTCCAATTTTTGTCACATGGGTCAGAATGTGTTCCAATTTTTGTCACATGGGTCAGAATGTGTTCCAATTTTTGTCACATGGGTCAGAATGTGTTCCAATTTTTGTCACATGGGTCAGAATGTGTTCCAATTTTTGTCGCATGGGTCAGAATGTGTTCCAATTTTTGTCACATGGGTCAGAATGTGTTCCAATTTTTGTCATATGGGTCAGAATGTGTTCCAATTTATATTGCAAGGATAAGCCTATGAAGGATGTGTAGCCTGTGAGTAATGCTTTTTTCTGTGTCAATTTTTTGGTACATTAAATATATTGGTACGTTTGTCTGTTTTCTAATATATTGGAAATCTTGGAATATTTTTGCTGACAGATTGACAGGTTTGATGCCCAGACCTGTCAGCTAGGCCTGATAGCCCCCGGACTTGATAGCCCCCGGACTTGATAGCCCCCGGACTTGATAGCCCCCGGACTTGATAGCCCCCGGACTTGATAGCCCCCCGGACTTGATAGCCCCCGGACTTGATAGCCCCGAGACTTGATAGCCCCGAGACTTGATAGCCCCCGGACTTGATAGCCCCCGGACTTGATAGCCCCCGGACTTGATAGCCCCCGGACTTGATAGCCCCCTGACTTGATAGCTCCCTGACTTGATAGCCCCCGGACTTGATAGCCCCCGGACTTGATAACCCCCTGACTTGATAGCTCCCTGACTTGATAGCCCCCGGACTTGATAGCCCCCTGACTTGATAGCCCCCTGACTTGATAGCCCCCGGACTTGATAGCCCCCGGACTTGATAGCCCCCTGACTTGATAGCTCCCTGACTTGATAGCCCCCGGACTTGATAACCCCCTGACTTGATAGCTCCCTGACTTGATAGCCCCCGGACTTGATAGCTCCCTGACTTGATAGCCCCCGGACTTGATAGCCCCCCGGACTTGATAGCCCCCCCGGACTTGATAGCCCCCCCGGACTTGATAGCCCCCGGACTTGATAGCCCCCGGACTTGATAGCCCCCCGGACTTGATAGCCCCCGGACTTGATAGCCCAGAGCTCTGGACGATCAGTATGTCGAAAAAAATGGAATATTAACATATGACTGATAGCTGGGACGAATATTAAGAATCATTTATAATAACAAAAACCTAAAAACTTTCTCAACACAATGCCGATTTGAAAAGTGAAATTGCTATTAAACATCGCAATTTTAGAAACATTAAATTTTTTATTGCATATAATCTTTAATACTCTCGAAATTTTAGTATTAGTTTAATAATATCTGCACTTGTGAAAGAACTCAGTTTGTCGATACTTATATATAAGTTTTATTAGGTTGGCGTGGCGGTTAAGTACTAAATAATTTCTTTCATATTGGGCTCGAATGCTTGCGTAACCCCTTCGTCGTTATGTTGGGCTGAAATGGCTAACTTAACCCTTCTTGAACCAGGTAATTTCGCCGGGTTTTGAGGTAGTAAGAAGCAAGTTATGGAACGGTTAAGACTTATTCAGGAATGGCAATGCCTTCTGCTAGACATCATAACATAGGATAACACCCACATACTTGTTTATTTGTGAAATGTGTTGTGTTTCTTTAGCTTAATCGTAAACTAAAAGATATGGCGTTTCTAGGTTTGATTGAGAGGTTATCTTGAGGTTATCTTGAGATGATTTCGGGGCTTTAGTGTCCCCGCGGCCCGGTCCTCGACCAGGCCTCCACCCCCAGGAAGCAGCCCGTGACAGGTGACTAACACCCAGGTACCTATTTTACTGCTAGGTAACAGGGGCATAGGGTGAAAGAAACTCTGCCCATTGTTTCTCGCCGGCGCCTGGGATCGAACCCAGGACCACAGGATCACAAGTCCAGCGTGCTGTCCGCTCGGCCGACCGGCTCCTGGTCTATCAACCTCTGGAGGCTTAAGAGAGCCTCACAAAATATCTTTCTGGGACCAGATTCACGAAGCAGTTACGCAAGCACTTACGAACCTGGGGCCAGATTCACGAAGCAGTTATGCAAGCACTTACGAACCTGGGGCCAGATTCACGAAGCAGTTACGCAAGTACTTACGAACCTGGGGCCAGATTCACGAAGCAGTTACGCAAGTACTTACGAACCTGGGGCCAGATTCACGAGCAAGTTACGCAAGTACTTACGAACCTGGGACCAGATTCATGAAGCAGTTGCGCAAGCATTTACGAACGTGTACATCTTTCCTCAATCTTTGACGGCTTTGGTTACATTTATTAAACAGTTTACAAGCATGAAAACTTGCCAATCAACTGTTGTTATTGTTATAAACAGCCTCCTGGTGCTTCGGAGCTCATTAACTGTTTAATAATTGTAAACAAAGCCGCCAAAGATTGGGAAAAGATGGACAGGTTCGTAAGTGCTTGCGTAACTGCTTCGTGAATCTGGCCCCAGGTTCGTAAGTGCTTGTGTAACTGCTTCGTGAATCTGGCCCCAGGTTCGTAAGTGCTTGCGTAACTGCTTCGTAAATCTGGCCCCAGGTTCGAAAGTGCTTGCATAACTACTTCGTGAATCTGACCCCAGGTTCGTAAGTGCTTGCGTAACTGGTTCGTGAATCTGACTCCAGGTTCGTAAGTGCTTGCGTAACTGGTTCGTGAATCTGGCCCCAGGTTCGTAAGTGCTTGCGTAACTGCTTCGTGAATCTGGCACCTGACCAACAAATGTGTATATTTTTTGTAATATAAACAGTCCACAGATTCGTTAGCGAGGTTTACCTCAGTCTACAGATGGTGAGTTTACATATTTTCAGTAGAAATGGCCTCCACATCTCCACGTTTCCATCTTGAGATGATTTCGGGGCTTAGCGTCCCCGCGGCCCAGTCCTCAACCAGGCCTCCTTTTTGTTACACACCCCCAGGAAGCAGCCCGTGACAGCTGTCTAACTCCCAGGCACCTATTTACTGCTAGGTGAACAGATGCCATTAGGGTGAAAGAAACTCTACCCATTTATTTCCGCCTCCACCGGGGATCGAACCCTCAGGATTACGAATCCCGAACGCTGTCCACTCAGCTCTCAAGCCCCTTCTGACCGCTTCATCGCTTGAATGTGTTTCCTTAGCATGATAACGTTATAAAAATCATAATTTTGACGGTTTTAAGAAGGAAAAATTTTTTCCACGAATCAGTGTTGGATTTACACCAATTTACACCAATTTACACCATTATGTTATTACACTCTACACTAATTACACTATTACACATTGTGTAATGCTGTTATTGATGTTCAAAGAGTCCTCGTTAAACTTACGACATCCGCTCTAATCAAACCTGTTGAATAAAGCATGATTTAAAATGTATGTTTAATACCGATTATGAGAAAAATATGCAGGCGATGAGTCACAATAACGTGGCTGAAGTATGTTGACCAGACCACACACTAGAAGTTGAAGGGACGACGACGTTTCGGTCCGTCCTGGACCATTCTCAAGTCGATTGTGAATGCATTCTCACAATCGACTTGAAAATGGTCCAGGACGGACCGAAACGTCGTCGTCCCTTCAACTTCTAGTGTGTGGTCTGGTCAACATGAGAAAAATAGACAATGATTCACCGTGGGTTCTCAAGGGAGTCTGGGAGATGTATATGTGTTGTATTGTGTATTTTGTTTATACAATAAGCTGTATGAGTTTGATGGGCAAACTGTAGCTGCCGAATTATACATTATTCATCTTCTTGAGGTTATCTTGAGATGATTTCTGGGCTTTAGTGTCCCCGCGGCCCGGTCCTCGACCAGGCCTCCACCCCCAGGAAGCAGCCCGTGACAGCTGACTAACACCCAGGTACCTATTTTACTGCTAGGTAACGGGGGGTTATAGGGTGAAAGAAACTCTGCCCATTGTTTCTCGCCGGCGCCCGGGATAGAACCCGGGACCACAGGATCACAAGTCCAGCGTGCTGTCCGCTCGGCCGACCGGCTCCCTGCTCTACTGCTCTATAATTGCAACACCATCGACCACAACGTTGAAATTACGACGTTTTAGTCAAAGTATCATAAAATTTGACGCTTTCTCAGACCACTGAGCATAAATATGGGTTGCTTAAATTCGAATTATTCTAGTTAGGCCAAAACCACTTCAAATGTTACGTAGAGGAGCCGGTCGGCCGAGCGGACAGCACGCTGGTCTTGTGATCCTGTCGTCTAGGGTTCGATCCCAGGCGCCGGCGAGAAATAATGGGCAGAGTTTCTTTCACCCTATACCCCCTGTTACCTAGCAGTAAAATAGGTACCTGGGTGTTAGTCAGCTGTCACGGGCTGCTTCCTGGGGGTGGAGGCCTGGTCGAGGACCGGGCCGCGGGGACACTAAAGCCCCGAAATCATCTCAAGATAACCTCAAGATACGTGGATAAAACATTTCGAGATTCGAACAGGGGTGTGAAGCGTTGCTGAAGAAATGTTCGAATGTGATCAGTTGAGTCATGGGTAACAGTCCGTCCTCATCAACAACAGCCAAATGCTCATTAATCTACCCAACGAAATTCGTGTTCGTGAGTGAAATATTCGTTATATATTACAAATGATCGAAATTATCTTGAGCAGTATTTCTCTTGCTTCGTGTGTTCGAACTGCACTTCTCTAAATGCTTCACGAACGTACTAAAATTACAAATAATTTGGCGGAACCTAAAACGCCTAAACTAACTTATCCTAGGCCTACCTATCCACGAAATTGTGATATATCAATATATGTATGCGAGCAACTATAGTATTGATCATAGATAATTCAAATTAATGAATGAGTTGATAGGGCCGACCGCAGCTTGGACACACACAGCCAGAGAACGAGTTGATAGGGCCGACCGCAGCTTGGAAACACACAGCCAGAGGACGAGTTGATAGGGCCGACCGTAGCTTGGACAAACACAGCCAGAGAATGAGTTGATAGGGCCGACCTCAGCTTGGACACACACAGCCAGAGAATGAGTTGATAGGGCCGACCGCAGCTTGGACACACACAGCCAGAGAATGAGTTGATAGAGCCGACCTCAGCTTGGACACACACAGCAGAGAATGAGTTGATAGAGCCGACCTCAGCTTGGACACACACAGCCAGAGAATGAGTTGATAGGGCCGACCTCAGCTTGGACAAACACAACCAGAGAACGAGTTGATAGGGCCGACCGCAGCTTGGACAAACAGACTGAGAATGGGTTCCTCTGGAAATAAATCTTAGACGATGGGACGTGCTCGCACGCTGCCAAACCGTTGCCGTCTTTCCGGTAGTCCAATCATCGAGCCGTGACCGACGGGCTCCGGGAGACTCAAATCTCAACGTTGATTAGTTCACAGGAAGACGACCACCTGAAGGAATCACGGTGAGTGATTCCATCGGAATCTTTGTTTTTGATCGACAACATTTCTCGGCTATACTTATTATAATCTAATAATTATTTTTTACCATTTTTTGCAATTTTGATCCTTGGGGGAATCTTTTTAATATATATAGAGTCTTGAAACGTATTACAAAAGTTTGTTCGATGTATAGAAACCGGTTTAGAAGCTAGAACAACCCATCGTGGAAACTGGAATATGTGTTGTGAAAAAAACAAAATTGGTACAAAGAAATATTTGCTACAGTGAATCTTTGGGTATTAGTTTGACTTCTATTTATTTTGCCCAACCACTTGGGCTGGACGGTAGGGCGACGGTCTCGCTTCATGCAGGTCGGCGTTCAATCCCCGACCGTCCAAGTGTTTGGGCACCATTCTTCCCCCCCCGTCCCATCCCAAATCCTAATTCCTAACCTCCTTCCCAGTGCTATATAGTCGTTATGGCTTGGCGCTTTCCCCTTGATAACATTCTTTCTTGAATTCTATTTGCTCGATAAATTAAGGTATACAGGCTTGTCTTCTATGTGATGAGTTCTGCTTGAGCATGATAGGTTATCATAAAAATCTTATAATTAAGAAGGCTAGATTAAGACTAGCCTCACCCAAGTTTGCAGGGGCAATGGTCTGAGGTATGGGACGGACATAGGTTGGTCGGCGAAGGTCTATGGTAAATGATTTAATAATTAATAGTAATTATTGACACCCCCCCCCCTAAGATAACCATCTAAGATAACCATCTAAGATAACCTTTGTTGTTAAAGAGCTGTCCATCCAACGCTACTTAAAAAAAAAATAACAATGACCCTATATACCTAACAATTTTTGTATCAAAGATCATTACACATTTTTGCAATTTATTGAAAATGAGATTTGTTTGATAATCTTTACCCAGTGGGTATTAGAGCTAAAGGTTTCGTACCTGAGAAATGCTTTTGAGAGATGTTGTTGGCAGTATTGACATGCAAGACATCTTAGATATCTTGCTCCTGATTGGTTACAAAGGTTGATTATATACTACAGACTGTGAAGGTTAAATTTGACTGGGTTACTCCTGGTGACTGTGCGATTTTAACCTGTTATCAAGAGTTAATGTTGACTTGTGTGTGTGTGTGTTTGTGTGTGTGTGTGTGTGTGTGTGTTTGTGTGTGTGTGTGTGTGTGTGTGTGTGTGTACTCGACTAGGTGTTGTGCTTGCGGGGGTTGAGCTTTGGCTCTTTGGTCCCGCCTCTCAACTGTCAGTCAACTGGTGTACAGGTTCCTGAGCCTATTGGGCTCTATCATATCTACACTTGAAACTGTGTATGGAGTCAGCCTCCACCACATCACTGCCTAATGCATTCCATTTGTTAACTACTCTGACACTGAAAAGTTCTTTCTAACGTCCCTGTGGCTCATTTGGGTACTCAGTTTCCACCTGTGTCCCCTTGTTCGTGTACCATTGTGTGTGTGTGTGTGTACTCACCTAGTTGTACTCACCTAGTTGTGCTTGCGGGGGTTGAGCTCTGGCTCTTTGGTCCCGCCTCTCAACCGTCAATCAACAGGTGTACAGGTTCCTGAGCCTATTGGGCTCTATCATATCTACACTTGAAACTGTGTATGGAGTCAGCCTCCATACAGCCTGTGTGTGTGTGTGTGTGTGTGTGTGTGTGTGTGTGTGTGTGTGTGTGTGTATGTGTGTGTGTGTGTGTGTGTGTGTGTGTGTGTCTTAGAAAACAAAACACCACCCCCCCCACCGGGCAAAAAATAAACTTTTTGTCCATCATACACATGGACAAAAACCCTTGTCACTAGCAAGCCGCCGAGATGGCAGACAAAATTGTCGAACGATACATGCTGGAAATCTTCAGCTTTTGACAGCTCCCCAAAAAGCTCTACAGAATAATTTGTCTTTCCATGCAAAGTTGAGGAGCAAGGGGGCTCGCCCTCCACCTTTGTACATCCCTGGACACAGACCAGTCATCCTGCAAAGTTTAGTTAGACTAACCTTAAGCATCTGTTCTCCAACTTCGATCAGTCAGTCATTCACTCTAATATATACAGATTAATCGTATTAAATGTGCAACAATTACTCGACAAGTCAAAATCAGTCAAAATCAGTCAAAATCAGTCAAAATCAGTCAAAATCAGTCAAAATCAGTCAAAATCAGTCAAAATCTGTCAAAATCAATCAAAATCAGTCAAAATCAGTCAAAATCAGTCAAAATCAGTCAAAATCAGTCAAAATCTGTCAAAATCAATCAAAATCAGTCAAAATCAGTCAAAATCAGTCAAAATCAGTCAAAATCAGTCAAAATCAGTCAAAATCAGTCAAAATCTAACTCCCCAGCCGAGGAGCCGGTCGGCCGAGCGGACAGCACGCTGGGCTTGTGATTCTGTGGTCCTGGGTTCGATCCCGGGCGCCGGCGAGAAACAATGGGCATAGTTTCTTTCACCCTATGCCCCTGTTACCTAGCAGTAAAATAGGTACCTGGGTGTTAGTCAGCTGTCACGGGCTGCTTCCTGGGGGTGGAGGCCTGGTCGAGGACCGGGCCGCGGGGACACTAAAAAAAAAAAAAGCCCCGAAATCATCTCAAGATAACCTCAAGATAACCCAATATACCCTACTCGCTGAAATTAGTTTTGTTATACGGAATAACTAATCGAAATATAACCATAACTTAAATACTAATTGAATACTAATTTACTCATGAGTAAATTATCCAAACAGGAATGTATCCAAATTATGGCATCCCATTAATAGCGTCATTAGATAAAATATTAAGCAATATATATTAACACGTCTATTAGTTTGTTGCAGATTAGACGCTAGACGTACTAGGCTGGACTCACTAGACTTTGCAGGGTGACTGGGTGCATGTTCGGGATGGTCATTAGCTGTTTGGGGTCGACTCCCATGCCCGCTAATTTGCTTGAAATATCAATGCCAATTTAGAATTTCGTTAACCTTTCCCTGGCAGCAATGAACCCTTCCAATCCTTTCCATTTTCAATCCCCTTTCTCTCTCTCTCTCTCTCTCTCTCTCTCTCTCTCTCTCTCTCTCTCTCTCTCTCTCTCTCTCTCTCTCTCTCTCTCTCTCTCTCTCTCTCTCTCTCTCTGTCTCTCTGTCTCTCTGTCTCTCTGTCTCTCTGTCTCTCTGTCTCTCTCTCTCTCTCTCTCTCTCTCTCTCTCTCTCTCTCTCTCTCTCTCTCTCTCTCTCTCTCTGTCTCTCTGTCTCTCTGTCTCTCTGTCTCTCTGTCTCTCTGTCTCTCTGTCTCTCTGTCTCTCTGTCTCTCTGTCTCTCTGTCTCTCTGTCTCTCTGTCTCTCTGTCTCTCTGTCTCTCTGTCTCTCTGTCTCTCTGTCTCTCTGTGTCTCTGTCTCTCTGTGTCTCTGTCTCTCTGTGTCTCTGTCTCTCTGTGTCTCTGTCTCTCTGTCTCTCTGTCTCTCTGTGTCTCTGTCTCTGTCTCTGTCTCTGTCTCTGTCTCTCTCTCTCTCTCTCTCTCTCTCTCTCTCTCTCTCTCTCTCTCTCTCTCTCTCTCTCTCTCTCTCTCTCTCTCTCTCTCTCTCTCTCTCTCTCTCTCTCTCTCTCTCTCTCTCTCTCTCTCTCTCTCTCTCTCTCTCTCTCTCTCTCTCTCTCTCTCTCTCTCTCTCTCTCTCTCTCTCTCTCTCTCTCTCTCTCTCTCTCTCTCTCTCTCTCTCTCTCTCTCTCTCTCTCTCTCTCTCTCTCTCTCTCTCTCTCTCTCTCTCTCTCTCTCTCTCTCTCTCTCTCTCTCTCTCTCTCTCTCTCTCTCTCTCTCTCTCTCTCTCTCTCTCTCTCTCTCTCTCTCTCTCTCTCTCTCTCTCTCTCTCTCTCTCTCTCTCTCTCTCTCTCTCTCTCTCTCTCTCTCTCTCTCTCTCTCTCTCTCTCTCTCTCTCTCTCTCTCTCTCTCTCTCTCTCTCTCTCTCTCTCTCTCTCTCTCTCTCTCTCTCTCTCTCTCTCTCTCTCTCTCTCTCTCTCTCTCTCTCTCTCTCTCTCTCTCTCTCTCTCTCTCTCTCTCTCTCTCTCTCTCTCTCTCTCTCTCTCTCTCTCTCTCTCTCTCTCTCTCTCTCTCTCTCTCTCTCTCTCTCTCTCTCTCTCTCTCTCTCTCTCTCTCTCTCTCTCTCTCTCTCTCTCTCTCTCTCTCTCTCTCTCTCTCTCTCTCTCTCTCTCTCTCTCTCTCTCTCTCTCTCTCTCTCTCTCTCTCTCTCTCTCTCTCTCTCTCTCTCTGAATTTTCCTTTTTCCTTCTATCAATTTTTCTTCTCTCCCTTTTACCCCTCCTAACCTTAACTTTGTCTGCTCTTGCCCTAATCCCTCCTTATCCTATCCTGACTTCCTTCTTACCCTATCCTCCTCCTCCCTGGGTCGGGCTAGGAGCCAAGTAACGCTGCTCAGGCATACAGAATTTTCCAAGGAATTAAATCTGTGTGGCGTGATAGATGCCTTCTTGTCCTCAACATTACTATATTCAAGTCCGCTTCGCTGCTTCTTTAAAGGTCTATTAGAAGCGTAAATCACTAGTTAAGTCATCATGATAAATGGCAATTCTCTCTCTCTCTACCTTTGTGTGTTACCCTAGTTGTACTTGCGGGGGTTGAGCTCTGGCTCTTTGGTCCCGCCTCTCAACCGTCAATCAACTGGTGTACAGGTTCCTGAGCCTACTGGGCTCTATCATATCTACACTTGAAACTGTGTATGGAGTCAGCCTCCACTGTATCTCATCTAGTTGTGCTTGCGGGGGTTGAGCTCTGGCTCTTTGGTCCCGCCTCTCAACTGGGCGTGTGTGCTTCCCTAGTTAGGTGATTACACACAGTATACTTGCAAATGTTGAGCTTCAGCTCTGTGGTTCCGTTTTTCTAAGCTTCAATCAACTGGTGTACAGATTCCCAGGACTGTTTATAAGGCACAACTTTTGGACTTATTCCTGTTCCGCCAATTCAATATAATCTCTTCCACCATACAACTGATACCTTTCCATTTCAACTCTATCCTCCTCAACCCCCCCCCCCCCCACCTCTAACCCCCTCCATTCAACCCCCACACCCCCCTCAATTCCCCCCAAAAAAACTCTACTCCCCATCCGGCTGTGTTTTTATTAATAAAACAACTAGAATTTTGACAAGTGTCTCACCCAAGCAGAACTATCACTAAGGATCCATCTGTCATGCAATATAATTGGCCACGTATAGAATAGTTAACTGCATAGTTCTATATCGGATTTTATTTTAGCTTTGATACAACGCTTTGGCTTCCTATCTATCGGCGACTCGCAGTTCCACTGTTTTTATTATGGATTTTGTGGGGTAGATAACTGCATTATCTATCGACATCACGTCCAACGCTTCCTGCTTCCACTGGAGGCTGCTACATGGAAAGCTTTCATTAAACATTCTTCCATTGACAGTTTATGAAATCCTATAGAAAACGTGTTGGATTTGACTGCAATTAGAGTGATAAGGATTTGTACAAATTAAGTAGTTCACGAATATTGTAAAAGCCATTAGCTGAATCATTTTTATTATAGCCTTTGGTCAATAAATCGTAAAGAGAAAATAAAACACACGAGTATATGTGTATATATATATATATTATCCATTCCAGGTTATATACATATATATATATATATATATATATATATATATATATATATATATATATATATATATATATATATATATATATATATATATATATATGTATATTATAATTCATATGTATAATTACACTGTTGCCATCATCACAGCCCTGTTGCCGCTCCTCCTCTTAACAATTACGCACTGCGACCTGACTTACTCCTGCGTCAGCTATTCACTTACGCCTCCGGTTAGCTAAACTTTCCAAGATGGCGTCATTTAGTTTTTCCCTTGAATGTGCTTCAATGAAATCTTTTATGCACTTGACAGCGCCACTACACTTCCCGCAACACCTTAGCCTGTTAAACCTGTTGTTTTAACCAGTTATACAAAAACAGTATAACTGGTTCTTTAAGAACACAGGAAGGAAATTAACCTGATTAGTGGTTGGTCAGTCGTCGATGATTGGTTTAAATACAATTATTTCACCCGTGAAAACTTGAGGAGTTTGGGATTGTTGCAACAATTCGGTTTGATTAATGTTGAATTTCTAAGTTTCAATGATTGTAATCAATTGTTGTTCCTGTTATGATTGTTGTTGATCAATTTGCAATTGATTTTATTTATCTAAAGGAGTCCAGTGCTTTTGAAAATTAAGTTTCTGTTTAACATCTGTTTGTTGGACTTTCTGTAAAGTCCAGTTAATGTTCTGTTGATGTGGAGCTTTTTATTACTTATATATTTGCTTTTGTGTGTTTCTAGAGACCTTTTGTGTGTGTTTTTCGAGACCTTTTGTGTGTTTCTAGAGACCTTTTGTGTGTGTTTTTCGAGACCTTTTGTGTGTTTCTAGAGACCTTTTGTGTGTGTTTTCGAGACCTTTTGTGTGTTTCTAGAGACCTTTTGTGTGTGTTTTCGAGACCTTTTGTGTGTTTCTAGAGACCTTTTGTGTGTTTCTAGAGACCTTTTGTGTGTGTTTTCGAAACCTTTTGTGTGTGTTTTCGAGACCTTTTGTGTGTTTCTAGAGACCTTTTGTGTGTTTCTAGAGACCTTTTGTGTGTATTTTCGAGACCTTTTGTGTGTTTCTAGAGACCTTTTGTGTGTATTTTCGAGACCTTTTGTGTGTATTTTCGAGACCTTTTGTGTGTTTCTAGAGACCTTTTGTGTATTTCTCTAGACCTTTTTGTGTATTTCTCGACCTTTTTTCTCTCTCGAGACCTTTTGTTCATTTTTTAGAGACCTTTTTCGTATAGTTGTCTAGACTTTTTTTGTACATGGAGACCTATTTATCATGCTGTTAAATACTCTCTCTCAATGGCCTGAGGAAAGAATAGGTATACCAATATGTGTTTTCCTGGTTCCCGGTGAGTATATCGAGTATATTTTAGCCCTGGGCAAAGTTCAAGACCAAAGTATACTTTTTTGGTTGGTCCAGGAAGGTGTTGTGGAGGTCTTAATAACCCTCCGAGGGTTAATAACCCCTTAATAACCCTTAAGGAGCCGGTCGGCCGAGCGGACAGCACGCTGGACTTGTGATCCTGTGGTCCTGGGTTCGATCCCAGGCGCCGGCGAGAAACAATGGGCAGAGTTTCTTTCACCCTATGCCCCTGTTACCTAGCAGTAAAATAGGTACCTGGGTGTTAGTCAGCTGTCACGGGCTGCTTCCTGGGGGTGGAGGCCTGGTCGAGGACCGGGCCGCGGGGACACTAAAGCCCCGAAATCCTCTCAAGATAACCTCAAGATAACCTCCAGAGGTTGATAGGCCCTTTGGTATGCTTTGAAGCATTTTAATGTTTTTTTTTTTCCTGTGTTATGAGTCTGGTGCTTGATCAATCAGCCTTCAGTGGTTGGGTGACCGTCAGTTGCTCAGGGGCATTAAGCCTTGACCTCGAGTGGGTGGTGAGGCTTTTAAAAGGCTCTAAATAGGGCAAACAACTAAATATCCAACAACAAACTCTGTTTTCGGTACTGGGCTCTTGTTTGAGCTCTTTAACTCTATCCTGTGTACTGAAGGACTCTTTAAGGAGATCGGTAAGGACTTGTTTTTTCATAACTTGTGCAACTCGTCTCGTTGTTAACAAATACGGTAGCCCAGTTTTGCTAAACATCTCTGGTGTTCTGACGTTCAATTGAACATTTGTTATTAGTTCTGACGTTCATTTGAACCTCTCTGGTGTTATGACGTTCGGTTGAACATCTGTTGTTAGTCATTTCTTGTGTTTTTATATGAAGTATTCGGTTATATATGCGTGGCTGTTATCTGTTCACTTTCTATAGGGGGGTTTACTTTCTATACGGGTTTCACTTTCTATACGGGGTTCACTTTCTATAGGGGGGTTCACTTTCTATAAGGAAGTTCACTTTCTATAGGGGTTCACTTTCTATAGGGGATTCATCTTGTCTTCCAGTGGCTGTTCTGATAAACACGGTTCTATGTTCTGTTATCATCAGATAACATGAGTTGACTGAGTCAGCAATGAGCCAAGAGTTGTAATTGCATCTTTTAACGTTAAGTTGGCCAATGATGCTGAAGTCAGAAGAATGCTAATGCTTTAACCTTGACTTTATCCCATGCTGAGTTAATGCTGATAATGAAATGCTATCCACGACTTGTTCTAGTGGGAGACTGATCAAAAATGTCCCCCGGTATATATGTAACGCTTTGGCAGTTGTTACAACGATTAAATAGCCTTGTTAAGGTTGTGCTAGTTGAAGGGTATATTGTAGTTGCTACTGAGACTAATTGGGGGTTAATTTAGACCTGTCAGCACCGGCGTAATTGGCTAATTGGGTGGTAATATCGTCATAGGGGGGGGCAGGAACTTCATTGATGGCTGCTACACCTGCAGTATTGATATGTTTGTGGGTCCTTAGCTTAGCAAAGGGGTATAGTAGGGAGATAAGCAGTGAATGTCATAACAGACTGACCCTTAGCTATGCAAAATGTAATTCGTTCCAACTGGTTGCCATATTAGCTCTGAGCCCAGATCAATATTATACAGGGTTGCCATATTAGCCTTGAGCTCAGATCAATATTATACAGGGTTGCCATATTAGCTTTTGAGTCCAGATCAATATCATACAGGGTTGCCATATTAGCTGAGCCCGGATCAGTATTATACAGGGTTGCCATATTATGAGCCCAGATCAATATTATACAGGGTTGCCATATTAGCTGAGCTCAGATCAATATTATACAGGGTTGCCATATTAGCTGAGCCCGGATCAGTATTATACAGGGTTGCCATATTAGCTGAGCCCAGATCAGTATTATACAGGGTTGCCATATTAGCCCTGAGCTCAGATCAGTATTATACAGGATTGCCATATTAGCTGAGCCCGGATCAGTATTATACAGGGTTGCCATATTAGCTGAGCCCAGATCAGTATTATACAGGGTTGCCATATTAGCTGAGCCCAGATCAGTATTATACAGGGTTGCCATATTAGCTGAGCCCAGATCAGTATTATACAGGGTTGCCATAGTAGCCCCCATGATTATATTTGGTAATTTAACCACTGAACTTTGTTAATGACCGCTGCTTGAAAAGATCAATGAGATTGTTTTTGCATAGATTGCTTTTATTTTCTTGTTCTGCATTGCTGGGCATCTTCCGCATGCTTGGAATGCTTGCAGCATACGCGGGTATGCTGCAGAATGCCCGGAGGTGACACCTTAATTCTTCCCCGTCGGTAAGACGTGCCAAGAGCCTTTTGGGCATTTTTTTTTTTTTGTGTGTGGTTGTTACTTGTACGTTTGTGCAGTGTTCTGCTTCCTTTAAAGATTGTTCACTCGGATATTCAGGAATTTAGTGAACCAGTTTTTGCGTTTTCGTTTTTGTAAATTGTAAAAAAAATTGTGTGTTTTCTCGCCTAGTTGTGCTTGCTGGGGTTGAGTTTCGGCTCTTTGGTCCCGCCTCTCAATAGGCAATCAACTGGTGTACAGGTTTCTGAGCCTACTGGGCTCTATCATGTGTACATTTCAAACTGTGTATGGAGTCTGCCTCCACCACATCTGTGTGTGTGTGTGTGTGTGTGTGTGTGTGTGTGTGTGTGTGTGTGTGTGTGTGTGTGTGTGTGTGTGTGTGTGTGTGTACACTCACTGCTTGCGGGGGGTTGAGCTTTGGCTCTTTGGTCCCGCCTCTCAACTGTCAATCAACTGGTGTACAGGTTCCTGCAGTGTGTGTGTGTGTACTCACCTAATTGTGCTTGCGGGGGTTGAGCTTTGGCTCTTTGGTCCCGGTGTGTGTGTGTCTGTGTGTGTGTCTGTGTGTGTGTCTGTGTGTGTTCTATGCCAACGATCGCTAATGGATTTTTTTTTTAGATTAGATTTTATATCTTACTCATTTTAGATAATTGGCGAAAAAGTTAAGTTTTCGGAGTATATTGATCTTAAAGCTAAGCTATTTATAGTATTGATGACCGAAATACAGTTTTTAGTTTCATTTGGCAATATATATTGAGTAGGTAGTGACCATTTTTTAAAGGGGGGGGGGAGGGGGTATTCTTTTTCTGAAACAACTCACGACGTTCGAAATAGAATATTTTCTAACAGCAAAAAGTAGCATGGAAAAAAAAATAGGTTTGGAAACTTCAAAATTCTTGAGTCACTCATCTTAATATTTGTCTGCACAAGAATATACAGGTCACTATTGCAGTGTATTCACCTGGTTGTATTCACCTAGTCGTACTCACCTAGTTGTACTCACCTAGTTGTACTCACCTAGTTGTATTCACCTAGTTGTACTCACCTAGTTGTATTCACCTAGTTGTACTCACCTAGTTGTATTCACCTAGTTGTACTCACCTAGTTGTATTCACCTAGTTGTATTCACCTAGTTGTATTCACCTAGTTGTACTCACCTAGTTGTATTCACCTAGTTGTACTCACCTAGTTGTATTCACCTAGTTGTACTCACCTAGTTGTATTCACCTAGTCGTACTCACCTAGTTGTATTCACCTAGTTGTACTCACCTAGTTGTATTCACCTAGTTGTACTCACCTAGTTGTACTCACCTAGTTGTACTCACCTAGTTGTATTCACCTAGTTGTACTCACCTAGTTGTATTCACCTAGTTGTGCTTACGGGGGTTGAGCTCTTCTCTTTCGGCCCGCCTCTCAACCGTCAATCAACTGGTTTTAATCATATCAACACTTGAAACTGTGTATGGAGTCAGCCTCCACCACATCACTGCCTAATGCATTCCACTTAAGTACTCTGACACTGAAAGTTCCTTCTAATGTGTGTCTAGCTCATTTTACTACTCAGTTTCCAACTGTCCCCTTGTTCGTGTAACCCTCAGAAAATCTTCTATGTGGTGATCATGTCTCCCCATAACTCTTCTTTCTTCTAGCAACGAGAGAATTATTTCCCGTTGGCCTTCTTAGTGTGGTGTGTCGCTAACTACTAACTACTAATCTAAAATTCCCATGCACCTATCTATATCTATACACCTATCTCTAAAATTCTAAATCAAATCATTGGGTACGCTGCTTGCCCTGGTTTGCAAGTTCAGTGCCTGTTAAAACTATCCGACTGAGTCCATCTAGGGAACTGGTCAGTCCACTGACCTTTCACAGCAACTGTGGACTGGTTGGTATATTTGCTAGAAGAGATAGTTTGAGAGAACATGCACCATAACACCAGGGGGGAGAGGGGAGGGGGGATATCAAAGGATAGCAGGCGATGAGTCACAATAACGTGGCTGAAGTATGTTGACCAGACCACACACTAGAAGTTGAAGGGACGACGACGTTTCCGTCCGTCCTGGACCATTCTCAAGTCGATTGTCAAAGGATAACACCAGGGGAGAGTTAGGGGATATCAAAGGATAGCACCAAGCCATAACAGCTATATAGCACTGGGAAGGGGGTCAGGATTTGGGATGGGACGGAGGGAAAGGAATGGTTGCCCAACCACTTGACAGTCGGGGATTGAGGATAGGATTTGTGAACTGGTGATATCTTATCTTGAGGTTATCTTGATGATTTCGGGGCTTTTTAGTGTCCCTGCGGCCCGGTCCTTGACCAGGCCTCCACCCCCAGGAAGCAGCCCGTGACAGCTGACTAACACCCAGGTACCTATTTACTGCTAGGTAACAGGGGCATAGGGTGAAAGAAACTCTGCCCATTGTTTCTCGCCGGGGCCCGGGATCGAACCCGGGACCACAGGGACCACATATACTTTACATTATCTCTTGGGTTTTCTTCCAATCTGCAGCCCAGGTGTTTTTTTTATTAAGTGGGGGGAAAGGTATTTTTTGAGTTTATTCTAATTTGGTTTTATTTCTTGGTATATTTTTACTGGGCTTATGTCTCTTGATAATACGAATATATATATTCATAATGTCAGTGAATTTGCTTTAAATTTACTGAGTTTCGCTGTTTTTATGAAGTTACGTTTGTGTTCTTGTCTGATTTTGTCTGTGGTGGGTGGATGTGTCTGGTGGATGTGTCTAGATGTCTGAGGTGGATGGCTGAGGTGAGTGGGTGTGTCTGGTGGATGTGTCTAGATGTCTGAGGTGGATGGCTGAGGTGAGTGGGTGTGTCTGGTGGATGTGTCTAGATGTCTGAGGTGGATGGCTGAGGTGGGTGGGTGTGTCTGGTGGATGTATCTAGATGTCTGTGGTGGATGGCTGAGGTGGGTGGATGTGTCTGGTGGATGTGTCTAGATGTCTGAGGTGGATGGCTGAGGTGGGTGGATGTGTCTGGTGGATGTATCTAGATGTCTGCGGTGGATGCTGAGGGCCATTGAACCAAGACATTCCTTAGGTGTTTGTTCAAACCCCGTTACTGCTTCCCATCAATAATTAGTTATATATTTTTAAATCTTTTTATTGCAAAAATATGTAATAATGATACAATTATCAAGATAATGAACTATTTGCAATAATTTTCATTAATTTTAATATATTGAAAATAATAATTATTGATTTTTGCTTAAATTTTAACGAATATTATATTCTAATTTGCAAGCAAATTCTCATATTAAAAGGTGAAAAAAAAATTTAATTTTTTGCTTTGAAAAGTGAATTGTTTCTGTTAACAGATCCCTCTGTTGTCACTACACAACAGAAGTATCTGTTTTATGTTCACTTGTCTGTTGCGTCGATATCTTATCTGTTATGCCGTTATCTTACCTCTGTTATGCCGTTATCTTCTTTTTTTTAATCATTATGATAAAAAAAATCCCGTTTTTCATTAGTATTAAAAGGAGACTCGCACACTAGATTTTACATAATAGACAGAATTGATAGACAGGCATGTGTTAATATTTTGACAAGACGGGTAGACAGTTCGTAGTCCTGAGGTTCCGGGTTCGATCCCCGATTGAGGCGGGAAAAAATGGGCAGTTTCACCCTGATGCCTCCTGTTCATTTAGCAGTAAATAGGTACCTGGGAGTTAGACAGCTGCTACGGGCTGCTTCCTGGGAAGGGGTGGGTGTAACAAAAAGGAGGTCTGGTCGAGGACCGGGCCGCAGGGGGCGCTAAGCCCCGAAATCAGCCACAGCACGTTGCTCAAGTCTGTAATTGTGAGTACATGCCTAGTAAATGCATTTTCTAATGCCTCAAATATGGATAACATAGTTCACCTTAAAATGCTAGCGTTTTCCGTTTTCTTTTTTTAAAGTTTCCTTAATTTACACGTGTGTATTTGTACTCAAAACTTACATGTGTAGATATTTATATATATATATATATATATATATATATATATATATATATATATATATATATATATATATATTTGTACAAAACCGATCAACCGGATGAAAGTATATTTATGTTAAAGATATATGCGAGGGGCTAGATTGGTTAGATTAATGAGAATCCAGATTTACATAGCAAAAAAAATTATGGTAATAATTTATTTTTACAGTTATTTACATCTACTGTTATCTGACTTCCCTATTCAGCTGCTGTTATCTGAGTTCTATTTTAGCTATTTTATGCGACTCTATTTTCAATTTAACGTATCACAAAATTGTATTCTATCGTTTTATTCATTGTTTTTTAGGTTTCTACTTTATTCAACTCTTCAATAAAATAGGTTTTGACGATGTAGACCAGGCAAGCTGTCAAGTGATCAAAATAAAACTGAAAATTCGGTCAATTTTGCACTTGACCAGGAAATTATGATTGAAGTCAGCAGTGCGGTCAAGTTTTGTGTATAGAAAACGCGTAAAAAAATTATGAGATACGATGGTAAAAAATTATTTTGCGGTCTATTGGCGAATGATTCTGGCCGAGTGGTATTGGGGGGGCGTTGACGTAAGAGTGGAAATGTTGGGATTGGTATATTTGTGGAACCGTTTTGGCACTTGGAAGTATTTCCCCATGGACGTTCGTGGACATGGGGGTGTAGTGGATACGTGGGAGGGAGTATAGTACTGATATCTTACTGATGTGTGGGAGTGATATCTTAAGTTCTAGCCTGGTTTTCGGCACTGTAAAACCTTCATCTTCTGTGCATCTTGTTATCAATTGTTATCAATTTGAAGATTTGTAAATGCACAGACATGAGCTATTAAAATACTTTTTGAGCTTTAGCTAAATTAAAAGTTAATTGCCCCTAGTAAATTGATTCTAGAGTGATAATTTAACGTTTTTACGTAATTATCAAACAGCAGAATGTGATATTATATAGCAGATTTGCTTATGAGTTATTTTATAAGCTGACATTTCCCTGGTATTGTATATAGAGGGAAGGGAACTAACAGGGAAAGCGCCAAGCCATTACGGCTATATAGCACTGGGAAGGGGTCAGGATAAGGATTAGGGATGGGACGGGGGAAAGGAATGGTGCCCAACCACTTGTGGACAGTCGGGGGGTTGAACGCCGACCTGCATGAAGCGAAACCGTCGCTCTACCGTCCAGCCCAAGTGGTTGCTTATATATAATGGGATTAACAGATCTTTGAGCACAGTCAACTGTTAATCCCAATCTCCTTGAGAAAATGACTGTGCTACGAATTGGCCAAAGATGTGTCTATTCACTATAGAATGAAACAGTGTCTTAAGACAAGCTAATTGCTTCTAGTCGCCAGGAAAGTGTGGCACAGGGCCATTAGCACAGTCCAAATGCCATTCACAGATGATACATATGTGTAACATATACACATGTGTATATGTTACACATATACACATATGTGTAACATTCACAGGTTACACATATGTGTAACAGTGCCTCAGTTCCTGGATAATTACATCATACACAGTTAATTACATTTAATCGTTTGGGATACCTATTAGTTCCCATTATTTTAAGGGGGATGACGACTCTGGTTTTTGGGGGGGGGTATTCTGTCAGTTCTGTCTGGTCGAGTACCCGTCATGTCTGCCATTCGGTGCCTGTCATTACAAGATATGGACAAAAATATACAAGGTTGTCGTAGACAGATTCTTGGAAAGCAAGCAAGCAAGCAAGCAACCAAGCAAGCAACCAAGCAAGCAAGCAACCAAGCAAGCAACCAAGCAAGCAACCAAGCAAGCAAGCAACCAAGCAAGCAAGCAACCAACCAAGCAACCAAGCAAGCAACCAACCAAGCAAGCAAGCAACCAACCAAGCAACCAAGCAAGCAACCAACCAAGCAAGCAACCAACCAAGCAAGCAAGCAACCAAGCAACCAAGCAACCAACCAAGCAAGCAACCAACCAAGCAAGCAAGCAACCAAGCAACCAAGCAAGCAACCAAGCAAGCAACCAAGCAAGCAACCAAGCAAGCAAGCAAACAACCAAGCAACCAAGCAAGCAAGCAACCAAGCAAGCAACCAAGCAAGCAACCAAGCAAGCAAGCAACCAAGCAAGCAACCAAGCAAGCAAGCAAACAACCAAGCAAGCAACCAAGCAAGCAAGCAAGCAAACAACCAAGCAAGCAAGCAAGCAAGCAACCAAGCAAGCAACCAAGCAAGCAACCAAGCAAGCAAGCAAGCAAGCAAACAACCAAGCAAGCAACCAAGCAAGCAAGCAACCAACCAACCAACCAACCAAGCAACCAAGCAAGCAAGCAACCAAGCAAGCAAGCAAGCAAGCAACCAAGCAAGCAACCAACCAAGCAACCAACCAAGCAACCAACCAAGCAAGCAACCAACCAAGCAAGCAACCAAGCAAGCAACCAAGCCAGCAAGCAACCAAGCAAGCAACCAAGCAAGCAAGCAACCAAGCAACCAAGCAAGCAAGCAAGCAAGCAAGCAACCAAGCAAGCAACCAAGCAAGCAACCAAGCAAGCAAACAACCAAGCAAGCAAGCAACCAAGCAAGCAACCAAGCAAGCAACCAAGCAAGCAACCAAGCAAGCAAGCAACCAAGCAAGCAAGCAACCAAGCAAGCAAGCAAGCAACCAAGCAACCAAGCAAGCAAGCAACCAAGCAAGCAAGCAAACAACCAAGCAAGCAACCAAGCAAGCAAGCAAGCAAGCAAGCAACATGGTATACTGTACTGACACGACTACTTTAACACGACCATTAAATGTGTGTAAAATATATGTGTAAATCACAAAATATAAACACGTGATTAAAAATGTGACAGTGTCAGACCACGGAGGAAGAATTGCAACAGGAATTTCCTTAAGTACTTTCGTATATTAATACATCTTCAGAAGGGCTCCTTCTGAAGACGTATCAATATACGAAAGTACTTAAGGAAATTCCTGTTTCAAATCTTCCTCCGTGATCTGACATTGTCATATATATATATATATATATATATATATATATATATATATATATATATATATATATATATATATATATATTATATCGTGAATATATTATGTATTGTGTAATACACATTGCAGAATGATCGTTGTTAAAGTGTTAAAAGTAATGAAATAATGAAATTACTGACCGCTGTCAAGGAATGATAATTACCGGATGTATAAACTCGAGTGCAACGCCCACACGCAGCCGACTGCGCTACTGGCCCGCCGCTCCATTATTGCCCTATAACCATTTAAGAGCGATCTTAAGCCGAGCCGTGAAATAGGTTACTCGCCCTCTTAAGAGATGTGTTCCTCTTATCTCGATCGTGGAGGCTTAGTGGTATTCAGGATATCATTTACGAGGTCTTGAAGCACTAAGAGGACCGCTCCATTGGGTGTTTTGAGCTCGTAAATTGGTTGGTAAATACTGACTGAGCCGCAATGATGGACTTAAGAGGTATAGATGTCGTAAGTGCAGACTTAAGTACTTCGTGAATCATGGCCTGAGAGGCAGTAATTAGCTGCAATGTGAGTATCCACGAACACAATTAACTCGGTAAACCTAAAACTGTAAACACAGTTTACACCATTTACAAAGAATGGTGTAAATCCTTCTTATTCTTACTTCGTGCGCTCTGAATTATTCTTCCTGGTTAACTTAACCGGTTCCACTGTACGTAACTACCCATTATTCATGTCTTAGTCCCATTTAGACGACTTGGTAACATAATAACAATCAGATATAATAAACTGGGAGTCGGTCGGCCGAGCGGACAGCACGCTGGACTTGTGATCCTGTGGTCCTGGGTTCGATCCCAGGCGCCGGCGAGAAACAATGGGCAGAGTTTCTTTCACCCTATGCCCCTGTTACCTAGCAGTAAAATAGGTACCTGGGTGTTAGTCAGCTGTCACGGGCTGCTTCGTGGGGCTGGAGGCCAGGTCGAGGACCGGGCCGCGGGGACACTAAAGCCCCGAAATCATCTCAAGATAACCTCAAGATGGATGAGTTAGCTGGTGCTTCAAATGCCCTGTTATGTTATGATGATGATATTAGTACACGAGGTAGACTAATGTGTGTGATATGTAGGAGGCACGACCAGAATTGTGTGTGTATATATGTGTGTATATATGTGTGTATATGTGCGTGTGCTTATCTAGTTATGCTTGCGGGAGTTGAGCTCTGGCTCTTTGGTCCCGCCTCTCAACTGTCAGTCAACTGGTGTACAGGTTCCTGAGCCTATTGGGCTCTGTCACATCTACATTTGAAACTGTGTATGGAGTCAGCCTCCACCACATCACTGCCTAATGCATTCCATTTATTAACTACTGACACTGAAAAAGATCTGTCTAATGTCTCTGTGGCTCATCTGGGTACTAAGTTTCCACGTGTGTCCCCTTGTTCGTGTCCCACCCGTGCTGAAGGGTTTGTCTTTGTCCACCCTGTCAATTCCCCTGAGAATTTTGTAGGTGGTTATCATGTCTCCCTTTACTCTTCTGTTTTCCAGGGACGTGAGGTTCAGCTCCTTTAGCCTTTCCTCGTAGCTCATACCTCTCGGTTCCGGGACCAGTCTGGTGGCATACCTCTGAATCTTCTCTCTCGTGTGTGTATAATATATATATATATATATATATATATATATATATATATATATATATATATATATATATATATATATATATATATATATATATATATATAAGAAATGGAAGAGGCAAATAGCAAAATCAAGTTGTCATTCTGACACAAATAGAATGTCTGTCTGTGTCTGTCTTTTTTTTTTCTTTTTACACCCAATGTGCTCATCATCACGACGTCCTGGAACTCGGTGTTCGCTTCGTTTTCCCACACTGTTCGTGACTAAATATATTTTACAGGACCTTCGATATTACAAGGGGCGTGAGGTATACCGTTTTCTGTGTTGAAATATCCCCCCAATCCTCTCCTCTGACTCTGGTTAGGTAGGATTATTTGTCAGTTTAGATGGGATTAAATCAGTTTTTGTCTGATTTTTGATGATATAGATGGATAAAATATCTATTCTTAGTTTATTCATCATTGTTTCCGCTGTTTATTCGTAATAGCCTCGTTTGACACGTTTTCTTTTACTCATTTTTTTAATTTTTACTCACTAGGGATTCGCAAAGAGGAGAATAAAATTCCTTTCTGTTCAGGTTAGGCTTCATAACAGCGTCAAAGGTTATTTGATATTAAATAACATTGAGTTTCTTCCATGTTCAGTGCTGCCTCAAAAAAAATTGATGAGTTTGATATTGTTACACGAGGCAGGTAAAATCTTTTCATAAAATGTCCAAAAATGTCATTTTTGACATTATATATGTCATTATATGACATAAATGTGTTATAAGATCACTTACCGATACTGTGTTATTTCGCTCTAGTAACTTTATTATAATTGGCTGTGTTACATTGATCGCGGTATACATGCTTACGGCATACATGTATCTTGAGGTTATCTTGAGATGATTTCGGGGCTTTCAGTGTCCCCGCGGCCCGGTCCTCGACCAGGCCTCCACTTCCAGGAAGCAGCCCGTGACAGCTGACTAACACCTAGGTACCTATTTAACTGCTAGGTAACAGGAGCATAGAGTGAAAGAAACTCTGCCCATTGTTTCTCGCCGGCGCCTGGGATCGAACCCTGGACCCACAGGATCCTGGTATACTCTTAAGTGCGTATAACGCAATCAAATAGTATACTTCATTATATACATAGCTGATTTTACCCAATTAACCTCATGTATCAATGTATCCATGAGCTGAAAATCGAATGTGGCAAATGACTTCAACTTTGGATTCTCGTGGACATGTTCACGACATCAAAGTTACAATCTGGTAACTCCTGAATCTATCATCAGTGCCTCTGGCAGTTGTGGCGCTGAATCACTCCTGTTGTTCAGCCTGCCTACTGCCCTTGTCTTTCGACTCGAGGACAATTAATCTGTGATGGTTAGCATTTGGTCTCAATGACCTAGATGCTGCTTGACCCACAGAACTGTTGTTGACACCTGTCACTACTGACTTCCACCATATATTGGGGTTGAATTCTACATCTGTTATTCCACTTATCACACCCGGTAACTTTATGTATAATCCTCAATTGTTTAACAATGATAATTATATATGTAGGTAATGTATATATGTAGGTAATGTATATATGTAGTATGTATCATTTGAAAACGCGATAGAGCTGAGAATTTGAATGGACATAATTTATGTAGGCGATGAGTCACAATAACGTGGCTAAAGTATGTTGACCAGACCACACACTAGAAGGTGAAGGGACGACGACGTTTCGGTCCGTCCTGGACCATTCTCAAGTCGATTGTGAATGGTCTGAATGTGACTTGGTCGACAATCGACTTGAGAATGGTCCAGGACGGACCGAAACGTCGTCGTCCCTTCACCTTCTAGTGTGTGGTCTGGTCTACATAATATTATGTTCTAATATGTAAATTATCAACATGACTACAACATTCTAGCATCAGCTGCTAACTTGATCTATCGTACTGGTGATAGCCAAACACTGCAGGGGACAGGGACAGGGATAGCAGTACGTAGAGGAGACTAAGAGAGGACAAGAGTCGGTTTCAACCCTTTTACCCTGTCGTAGCTCAGTCGATTAAGGCAGTGTCTGGGATCCTCCCGGACGAAGGTTCGAATCCTCGGCACGGCCCTTGTGGATTTGTTCAAGAGTGTGTAGATAAGATAAATAGGTCGCAAGGTTTGTACACAAGGACGAACTTCAGAGTGAAACAGACCAAGGAATCGCCTGCCCTTTTCCTTTATTAATGATATATAATAAGAGCGCCTCGAACCAGAGTTCACTCGAACCATGGTCCGAAAAAGGGTCCCGGTCGTGCCCTGAGGCCCGAGAATAATAGGCCAGATGTCAGAGGTGATTGGGCTCCTTGCTGACTGAAACGCGTATCACTGCAGAAACGCTGACCAATACTAGCAATGTTGACGCTAGAAATGATTTCTAAAAGCTCTGAGAGGGGACCAGGTAGCCTTAGGGAACTAATGGAGCACCAGGTAGCCTCAGGGAACTAATGGAGCACCAGGTAGCCTCAGAGAACACTGATGGAGCACCAGGTAGCCTCAGAGAAGTAATGGAGCACCAGGTAGCCTCAAAACACTAATGGAGCACCAGATAGCCTCAGAGAACACTAATGGAGCACCAGGTAGCCTCAGAGAACACTAATGGAGCACCAGGTAGCCTCAGAGAACACTAATGGAGCACCAGGTAGCCTCAGAGAACACTAATGGAGCACCAGGTAGCCTCAGAGAACACTAATGGAGCACCAGATAGCCTCAGAGAACACTGATGGAGCACCAGGTAGCCTCAGAGAACACTGATGGAGCACCAGGTAGCCTCAGAGAACACTAATGGAGCACCAGGTAGCCTCAGAGAACAATAATGGAGCACCAGGTTGCCTCAGAGAACACTAATGGAGCACCAGGTAGCCTCAGAGAGCTAATGGAGCACCAGGTAGCCTCAGAGAACACTAATGGAGCACCAGGTAGCCTCAGAGAGCTAATGGAGCACCAGGTAGCCTCAGAGAACACTAATGGAGCACCAGGTAGCCTCAGAGAGTTAATGGAGCACCAGGTAGCTTCAGAGAACTAATGGAGCACCAGGTAGCCTCAGAGAACACTGATGGAGCACCAGGTAGCCTTAGCCTAGACACAACTAAGTAATACCAGGTATCCAAAGTAGCATTAAGTAGCCTAGACAGTACTAGTTGCACAAGGTGGGGCTAGCAAGCACTAGCTAGTACAAGGAACACTAGGGAGCAGTAACATTAGGTAGCCTTGGAACTCCTAACACCAGGTAGCCTAGACGGAGCAGTAACATTATGTAGCCTTGGAACTCCTAACACCAAGTAGCCTAGACGGAGCAACTCCAGGTAGCTTAGAGAGTAATAAGATACATCAAGTAGCTTCTCTAACTTGCCTTACTCGAGCCCAGAGTGGTGGAAGCCAAGAGTTGTCAGTGAAGAGCTGTAGAATCCAAAATTTGAACACATCGTCCTGAGTAATAGAAGCCAAGATGAGGGGGGGAAGGGGGTTATCTTGAGGTTATCTTGAGATGATTTCGGGGCTTTAGTGTCCCCGCGGCCCGGTCCACGACCAGGCCTCCACCCCCAGGAAGCAGCCCGTGACAGCTGACTAACTCCCAGGTACCTATTTACTGCTAGGTAACAGGGGCATTCAGGGTGAAAGAAACTTTGCCCATTTGTTTCTGCCTCGTGCGGGAATTGAACCCGCGCCACAGAATTACGAGTCCTGCGCGCTATCCACCAGGCTACGAGGCCCCCTCGTAGGGGGGGGGGGGGTGAGGAGGTAGAATTCAACAGCCATGAGAAGCCAGGAGGTGGAAGCCTATAATGTTGTCTTCCTCTTGCTTCAGGCACTCACAGAGCCACGGGGCTAGGAGGAAGAGGGGGAGAGGCTATCGTCCCAGACTATCCACCTTGAGTTCAACCACTTTTTACAAGTTGGGGGAAGAGCAGAGATTCGATGCATGCCAATCGCGTTCTCCAACAGTCTAGCGAAACCCCAGTCACAATTTTTGTCAATGAACATCGGTCATGGAATGACTTCTCTGAACATCGAATTTTCTCTTGAAATTTTGGAGTTAAAAAAAACTCTGGTATACATCTTGAGTTATTTTGAGATGATTTCGGGGCTTTAGTGTCCCCGCGGCCCGGTCCTCGACCAGGCCTCCACCCCCAGGAAGCAGCCCGTGACAGCTGACTAACACCCAGGTAGCTATTTTACTGCTAAGTAACAGGGGCATAGGGTAAAAGAAACTCTGCCCATTGTTTCTCGCCGGCGCCTGGGATCGAACCCGGAACCACAGGATCACAAGTCCCGTGTGCTGTCCGCTCGGCCGACCAACTCCTACATATTAAATGAACAAAAATGTTCAATTTGTTTCATTGTTCATTGCGAAAAATTGGCATAAAATATGGAAGGAAGGAACTATCAGAGGGGAAAGCGCCAAGCCATTACGGCTATATAGCACTTGGAAGGGGTCAGGATAAGGATTTGGGATGGGACGGGGGGAAAGGAATGGTGCCCAACCACTTGTGGACGGTCGGGGATTGAACGCCGACCAGCATGAAGCGAGACCGTCGCTCTACCGTCCATCCCAAGTAGTTGGACCATAAAATATGGAATATTATCTTGAAATTCTATTGTCTGGTGTAGTGGGATAAACTGGTTTTATTTTTTCTATAAATTATGAGGATCTGATACACATTGAAAACTCTTATTTGATATGCAAATTAGGCTATCAATAAGTGTCGTCTGATGGAGTTAAGGGGAATATGAATTATATATTATATAATAAGGCGTTATAGATCTGAGTGGCCAGGCAAGATCCTTATATCTCCTTATATCTCCCTATTTATTCCATTTCATTCATCTATATATATTTCAGTTATGTCTCCCTTTACTCTGTCTTTCTAAGAGGATGTAAACTTGTTCTTAATCTCTTCAGATTCTCTTAATCTCACTTATAATGCATAATAATAATGAAGTGAATAATTTAATCCAATCATCTACAGTGTTCAAAAGGAAGTCTCCAATCCATTAGATAAATCATATATTTCATTGAACATTTTTATTTTATTGTTTTTCTGTTCAATAATCAGGAATCGACGAAATCGTGTTCACTGTTTATGAAAAAACTGTTCATTGTTGGAAGTCAGAATAGAAATCTAACATACGAAGTCACAGATGTGAATATTTGGATCTTTTGTGATATTGTGTCAATTCCCTCAGAAGAATCCTCCAGACTTCGTGTGGATTCAGTGGAATTCAAGGTTACGTAACTTATGCCGTGGTACAGGGGTTAAGGTGGGTGATTGGGCAACCCGTCCTCTTTTAAAATAACGTAAATTGTGGCTGGTATGCGCGCTATGGCCAAATTTGGACGTAATTTGAAATGAAATCGACTCACAAAAGTGACGTACTGTTCCGTTTTCTGTTTGAGTCGTCCGGCTTACTTGGAAAGGCTAGAAGAGGGAACTTTCAATTCACGTTTTTCATACCGTTTTGAAACTTTATGAGAATTTCCTGCCCACCTAACTTATCAGAGGACCCTTAACTTACTGTTGTTGAAAAAAAAAATCCCAAATTTTAATTTGTTTTCATTTTCAAATTACGTCCAAATTCGGCCATACGGGCAAACGGGCAAAAGCGACGTTCTTTTTAAGAGGACAGGTTGGATTGGTAGTTCCTTGGTCGCTGGTTCGAGTCACTTTATTGCTGTAATTGACTTTTTCCATGCCCCTATGTTTGGTATTCTAACAGCCTGTTTGCTCCCACCTTTAGCTTAGCAACCCGTTCTCGCACTTTCGTATAGTCAGTATTGACTTGTTAAATCCCCGTAGCAGTCCCCGTGGTGTAGTGGTAAGACACTCGCCTGGCGTTCCGCGAGCGCTATGTCATGGGTTCGTATCCTGGCTGGGGAGGATTTACTGGGCGCAATTCCTTAACTGTAGCCTCTGTTTAACACAACAGTAAAATGTGTACTTGGATGAAAAAACGATTCTTCGCGGCAGGGGATCGTATTCCAGGGACCATAGGATTAAGGACTTGCCCGAAACGCTACGCGTACTAGTGGCTGTACAAGAATGTAACAACTCTTGTATATATCTCAAATACGTGCATATGTGACATACTAATTTATTGTGACTATTTTAGTTTACCTTGAAAAGCTTCATAGAAAACACCGACCTTACCTAACCTTCTTAGTATGTTAAGATAAGCATCTTATTGCTTCGGTAAACTAAAATATTCACAATAAATTAGTATGTCACATATGCACTTATTTAATAAGTCAATATTGACTGTAAGAAAGTGCGAGAACAGGTTGAGCTTAGAGAGGATAGTTTTGTTTCAAAGACTGTCATCTAACTCCCTCTAACACCTAACTCCTTCCCTAACACCTCACTCTTCCCTAACGCCACCTAATATCTCACTACGGGGCTCACCATAGCCCGTGCTACTTGGAATTTTTGTTCAGAGTTACACGCAAAAATCACAATAGCGTGATGCATCAAATGAACAAATCCACAAGGTCCTTGAGGGTTCTAACCTACGTCCGAGAGCATCCCAGACGCAGCCTTAATCGACTAAGCTACGACATGGTAAAAGAATTGCAACCGGGAAATCATCCTGAGCTACCACGCATTTTGCAATTCTTTTAACCATGTCGTAGCTCAGTCGATTAAGGCAGCGTCTGGGATCCTTTCGGACGTAGGTTCGAATCCTCGTCACGGCCCTTGTGGATTTGTTCATTTGTTCAGAGTAGTTGAATCGACAACTACAACCTCACTATCTCTCCCTAACCTCAGTTCCTTGCCTGTTATCTCACAATCAAAACATGAACTCGGAGAAATTTACAAAAAGATCCAATTTAAGTGAGATTCTCTCTACTCCCTGTGATTTAAACTATGCTAAATAACTTAACAAAATAACAATCAATAACATGGAATAATAACACCATATCCCAGGCGCCGGCGAGAAACAATGGGCATAATTTCTTTCACCCTATGCCCCTGTTACCTAGCAGTAAAATAGGCACCTGGGTGTTAGTCAGCTGTCACGGGCTGCTTCCTGGGGGTGGAGGCCTGGTCGAGGACCGGGCCGCGGGGACACTAAAAGCCCCGAACTCATCTCAAGATAACCTCAAGATAGCCACTTAACTAATTCTGTACTGCATATGAAACAAAATGATCTCAGTCCTTAAATAATATATCCTCAGTATTGTTCAGTATTATTTAAGTCTATGTGAAAAGTTTAATTGTATGAGTGTGTGTGTGAAGTTCAATCTAAGATTTATTGTCACAGCTTAAGGTTATAGGTTAATGTGAAGCAGCCAGGGGTTCTGTTATCGCGCTCTCGGCTAAAGATCACTGGTTCGAAACCCGTGATTTCTGTCAATTGGTCAAAGGGTATGCACATAAATAAACATTTAATTATTGCAAGTCAAAGGTTAGACCTTTTCTGACCTTCCGAACGCTGGAGCAAAAAATTGTTCACTGTTCATTTGAAGGACGTGATTAGTTCACCTGCAGGCCGTGTTTGTTCACTAGATAATGGGTTCATCAGTAGCACATATGGCGATGAATACATCTGACTCGCTGACACATGTGGCACAGCTATTGACCTCGTATGAAAGCAAGATAATCTTTCAACACCAACCTAGAGTGATATATCAACATTACAGGGAGAAAAACGGTGGATAGGAGACATATAAGGGATAGTAGACAGAAGGCAGGGAATAAGAGGCAAGAGGGACAGACAGAAGACAGAGCGTGAAAGACGTACAGGAGACAGAGAAGAGGGAAATCATTAAGCACATAGTCCCATATATTTGCAACATTGCATCTCAAACCTCATTCCCTCCCTCTCGTCCTATATCGATAAAGCGAGCAATTGCTTTCAAGCAAACATTTGCTTCTGTATATACCATATCAAAAACATTTTAGTCCCATAGGCTACAAACCGATTCAACACCAGCCCGATATCACCCCGATATCGAATCGACACAACCAATTCATGATTAATGACAGGAACTCATCAATAAAACCTTGACATTAACTCGTTTATACAACTCATCAACGTGAGAAGTCTGCAACGCTTGCCATTGATGATTGAAAAGCCTGGAAGATTTCGTCAACTCATGCAATCTCCCAGTGTCAAGATCGGTTTAAGAGTGGTTCTTCCGTCGGGGTGGGGCGTCTCAGAGATGGTCACTCCCTCGAGTGGAGCAATGAGTGACTTGTTACTCCGTATAAACCTATGGAATCGATCAAACTTAAATGAGTTGTCAGAGTTAAGGTTAATATTAAAGTGTTTACAGAAACAAAGACTCAGTGGGGCGAGAGACAGTGGGGCGAGAGACAGTGGGGCGAGAGACAGTGGGTTGAGACAGTGGGTTGAGACAGTGGGCTGAGACAGTGGGCTGAGACAGTGGGCTGAGACAGTGGGCTGAGACAGTGGGCTGAGACAGTGGGCTGAGACAGTGGGCTGAGACAGTGGGCTGAGACAGTGGGCTGAGACAGTGGGCTGAGACAGTGGGCTGAGACAGTGGGCTGAGACAGTGGGCTGAGACAGTGGGCTGAGACAGTGGGCTGAGACAGTGGGTTGAGACAGTGGGCCGAGGCAGTGAGCCAGACACAGTGGGGCCAGAGACAGTGAGCCAGAGACAGTGGGGCCAGAGACAGTGAGCCAGAGACAGTGGCCAACCAGTGACAGACAGACTGAGAAATTTATATAATCTTGCATAACTCCTGAAGGAGGTTATCTGATCACCAGTTGTAAAATCCTGAGTAATGAATGAATGAGTTACTCATGAATGCAAGTTGAATGATACGCAGAAGGTGACATCACAACCCGCTTATACTAGTGGCGGATGGTGAATGAGTAACAACCGCGCTCGCGCGCGCGCGCTGTAACCACCGCGTTCGTCTTAAATTTATACATCCTGCACGTCTTAAATTCCCAGGAATGAGTCTGGAGACGGTGATTTGCTACACTGTTCGTATCCCCCTTTGGCACAAGAGTAACCACTGCTGCTTCATTACTCCTCTGCCTTACTCCCTCCCAATTTGGATAATATCTACTCAACCGTATTGTCCTCCTTGAGTATATCTTGCCTGGTATACTTATGTATAACCCTGAGTCTGTGTGTGTGAGCATTTATACATTTTTTTTCTCATTTTGACACCTGAAATTGTCTCAGGATTAGCTGTAATAGTCACAGGTTTCATGTATGATTGATGCATTGCATCTCAGGTGTTCTTTATGATTGATGCATTGCATCTCAGGTGTTCTCTATGATTGATGCATTGCATCTCAGGTGTTCTTTATGATTGATGCATTGCATCTCAGGTGTTCTCTATGATTGATGCATTGCATCTCAGGTGTTCTTTATGATTGATGCATTGCATCTCAGGTGTTCTGTATGATTGATGCATTGCATCTCAGGTGTTCTCTATGATTGATGCATTGCATCTCAGGTGTTCTTTATGATTGATGCATTGCATCTCAGGTGTTCTCTATGATTGATGCATTGCATCTCAGGTGTTCTTTATGATTGATGCATTGCATCTCAGGTGTTCTTTATGATTGATGCATTGCATCTCAGGTGTTGTATATGATGCATTGCAGCTCATATGTTTAGACAACATGTGAGAGATGACATATGTTTAAACACCTGCTTAATAGACTGGGGGATGATCTTATCTAGCCCTATACCTTTGCTTTTATATCAGGTCCGACGAATATCAATTTTGCACCTCTGTAGCACCTTTGTAAATGTGTAAATAAGAGGGGAAAATGTAGAATAGATCAATGTCCCATTTGGACAGTGGGAGAACATTTGTAAAATCCTGTATTATTAGAGAATTTTGATTTAAGGTGAAAGGCAATGTTAAGTCGTGTTTCTTGAAATCACAGTCTTGGGAGATGTCGAATCCCAGGCGATAAGATTTCGATATTTTAGCCACTCGTTAACTTAAACCGTAACAACTGAATTACTAAGACTGCAGAGTGTAGTTTGGTTTCAGTGTGAGTCAAAAGGAAGATGTAGAATCATCTCGAGCAGTGATCATCACAAGATTGTCGTACTTTGGTGCTGTTTGGGGTTATAAAGATCACAGTTTTCTTAAGAAGGGAGGATTGGATATCTTATAAGAATGACAAAAAATAGTGTTGTGTGAATCATTTCACCAATCCTCTTTTTGATCTGTACTTTCAGACTTCATCTTCACTAAGATTCATTCAGCTTATTATTTTCTTAAGTAGTTTATTGATTAAGGGTCTTTAGTGAAAATGGAAACAGAGTAGAGGTAGAGAGGGAAAATAGAGAGGAAGATGTTCAATAATATGGAAGTTGTGAACAGTAATATATATATATATATATATATATATATATATATATATATATATATATATATATATATATATATATATATATATATATATATATGCGAACAAGCCAGAATGGTCCCCTGGACAATATGCAACTGAAAACGCACACCCCAGAAGTGACTCGAACCCATACTCCCAGAAGCAACGCAACTGGTATGTACAAGACAAGTGGATTAAGGCGTCTTGTACATACCAGTTGCGTTGCTTCTGGGAGTATGGGTTCGAGTCACTTCTGGGGTGTGAGTTTTCAGTTATATATATATATATATATATATAATATATATATATATATATATATATATATATATATATATATATATATATATATATATATATATATATATATATTATTAAATATGACCGAAAAAGTAAGATTAATAATCCTAACACGAATTTTCTCAATCTTTCGTACATTACGCTTCACTGTTGGAGGTAAATCAAAAATCAATTCTCCAAAATTCATTTTTATTTCTAGTCTGACGCGACACGGGCGCGTTTCGTAAAACTTATTACATTTTCAAAGACTTTAGTTCACAAATACACAACTGAATAGAACTTACGTATCTCCGATTTTATATATATATATATATATATATATATATATATATATATATATATATATATATATATAAAATACACATATATACACACAGACAGCTGCAAGCAACTCAATATACACACAAAAACCCTATCTATTACTCTGTCTATTCCGGAAAAAGGGTAAAAAACCCGCATTTACCCTTAGTCACATCCGCCTGGCGGAGTGGACCACGCCTTTCATTCCTTCTATACCTTCTCTTCTCCATACAATCCTCCTTCTGTGCCTCATGTCCATCTTCCTCTTCCTTCTTCTTCTATGTCTTTCTTATCTCTATTCCTCTATATATACTTTCTAGTTTGTCTATATTTCCTCCTAATTCACTACCACCTTCTTCTTAACTCTCCCTATTCTTTCTTACCTCCTTATCTCTTCCTCACCTCCTTATCTCTTCCTCCTAAGGAAATAAAGTTAAGAAAAGCTCTCAGATCTAAACTTATTTCTTCCTGAAAGAAAGCAATGGGGAAAGCTGTTTAAACCTTTCTTGCGTAGAAATGACTTTCATTAGAACTTTTCTTAGATTTAAATCAGCGCTATCATGATCCTCAAGAGATGTAGATAGGATTTATACATGTGTAATGTATGCATAGAATACATACAAGGGGCTGTATTATATGTAGAATACAGGAATAAATTAATAAGTGATTTCCGGACCGCTAAAATAAGATTAGTTTTTTTTTAACAGTGGTAGTGGACCCCATACCTATCCAGTGAGTGGTAGTGGACCCCATACCCATCCAGTGAGTGGTAGTGGACCCCATACCTATCCTGTGAGTGGTAGTGGACCCCATACCTATCCTGTGAGTGGTAGTGGACCCCCATACCTATCCTGTGAGTGGTAGTGGACCCCATGCCTCTCCTGTGAGTGGTAGTGGACCCCATACCCATCCTGTGAGTGGTAGTGGACCCCATACCTATCCTGTGAGTGGTAGTGGACCCTATATCAATCCTGTGAGTGGTAGTGGACCCCATACCTATCCTGTGAGTGGTAGTGGACCCCATACCTATCCTGTGAGTGGTAGTGGACACCCATACCTATCCTGTGAGTGGTAGTGGACCCCATACCTATCCTGTGAGTGGTAGTGGACCCCATACCCATCCTGTGAGTGGTAGTGGACCCCATACCCATCCTGTGAGTGGTAGTGGACCCCCATACCTATCCTGTGAGTGGTAGTGGACCCCATACCTATCCTGTGAGTGGTAGTGGACCCCCATACCTATCCTGTGAGTGGTAGTGGACCCCATACCTATCCTGTGAGTGGTAGTGGACCCTATATCAATCCTGTGAGTGGTAGTGGACCCCATACCTATCCTGTGAGTGGTAGTGGACCCCATACCTATCCTGTGAGTGGTAGTGGACACCCATACCTATCCTGTGAGTGGTAGTGGACCCCATACCTATCCTGTGAGTGGTAGTGGACCCCATACCCATCCTGTGAGTGGTAGTGGACCCCATACCCATCCTGTGAGTGGTAGTGGACCCCATACCTATCCTGTGAGTGGTAGTGGACCCCATACCTATCCTGTGAGTGGTAGTGGACCCCATACCTCTCCTGTGAGTGGTAGTGGACCCCATACCTCTCCTGTGAGTGGTAGTTGACCCCAAATTCACTCTTTACGTGGCTATGGACCCCCGAATTCTTAGTTCAAAAGGGAAAATCACTGACCCCAGGCTTTTAAGGATTATGGACGGATTTAGTTGACGAATTAAGGAAGTGCAGACTCGACAGATTATGGCAGGGGAGGATTACAGGGTTAGGGGAGGATTACAGGGTTGGGGGAGGATTACAGGGTTAGGGGAGGATTACAGGGTTGGGGGAGGATTACAGGGTTAGGGAAGGATTACAGGGTTAGGAGAGGATTACAGGGTTAGGGGAGGATTACAGGGTTAGGGGAGGATTACAGGGCTAAAGGGAGGGGATGATTACAGGGTTATAGGAAAGAAGGATTACAGGGTTAAGGGAGGGGAGGATTACAGATTTAGAGGAGAGGATTACTGGGTTATTGGAGGATTACAGGATTAAGGGAGGGGGTTAAAGGCAAAGGAAGGGATTTAGTGGACAAGGTCAGAGGTAATATCAAAGATCAAGGTCAAAGAAACCCGAGTTCCTGGTCATTTGTTTGATCGAGTCTGGTGAACTTCAAGGTGGAGTGGGCGTGGCTCTCTGGTGGTGGGCGTGGCTGTCTGGTGGTGGGCGTGGCTGTCTGGTGGTGGGCGTGGCTCTCTGGGTGGAGTGGGCGTGGCTGTATGGGTGGAGTGGGCGTGGCTGTCTGGGTGGAGTGGGCGTGGCTGTCTGGGTGGAGTGGGCGTGGCTGTCTGGGTGGAGTGGGCGTGGCTGTCTGGGTGGAGTGGGCGTGGCTGTCTGGGTGGAGTGGGCGTGGCTGTCTGGGTGGAGTGAGCGTGGCTGTCTGGGTGGAGTGGGCGTGGCTGTCTGGGTGGAGTGGGCGTGGCTGTCTGCGTGGTGGTGGGCGTGGCTGTCTGCGTGGTGGTGGGCGTGGCTGTCTGGGTGGAGTGGGCGTGGCTGTCTGGGTGGAGTGGGCGTGGCTGTCTGGGTGGAGTGGGCGTGGCTGTCTGGGTGGAGTGGGCGTGGCTGTCTGGGTGGAGTGGGCGTGGCTGTCTGGGTGGAGTGGGCGTGGCTGTCTGGGTGGAGTGGGCGTGGCTATTAGGACTCGTAGAAGAAAGGTTAGTGTTAAGACCAAAGGTGTGCGCACGCGCGCGTATACCTATGCGTGCGCGCTTGTATGTATTAGTTGTACATGCATAATCAAGCTATTAGCTCTTGGACCCCGCCTTTCTAACCACCAGTTCTCCAATGAATTGACTCCCTGCCCAACCGCGTTAGCCACTAATGTATAAATCCCCTAGTCGATTGCGTTATATCTGTTCTTGAAGGTCTCGCTTTATGCAGGTCGGCGTTCAATCCCCGACCGTCCCAACAATTGGTTGGGCACCATTCCTTTCCCCCCCGTCCCATCCCAAATCCTTATCCTGACCCCTTTCCAGTGCTATATAGTCGTAATGGCTTGGCGCTTTCCCCCTGATAATTCCTTCCTTCCCGTTGCCACGTCATCTGCCATAAATGAGATTAATATCTGCCGGCGTCTTTTGCTAAATTTCAAATGCACTGATTAACTATCATACAACGAAGCAATTTATGGCTTAAATTAGTAGATATGTTAATCAACAAATGTTAATAATTTAAAATACAGGATAAGCGAAATATGTATACCTAGAGAGGTGTGTGTGTATATATACACCCTCTCGGTATTCAGTTTACTTGTCCTGGACTGAAAGTAGACTAAAAGTATACTTACAGGTTGTCAGATTATCCTAAAGGCATCAATAACCCTCCAGTGGTTGAAAGAAACCCCATCAACAAGCCAGAAAAAAAATAATTGAGCTTGACAAAATATCCCTCATGAACAATAAAGGGACCTATACAAGCCTGCAGGCTTCCTGTCCCTGAGGGGGGTGAATTTAGTCAATAAAGCTGAATATACCAATAATGACATACTATCTCAGCTTTAAATGTGAACACGAAAGTCTTCCACCAAATATATATATTTGTAATTGATTAACGGGAACGGAGATAGGAAACTGCTTGAGCGCTCTTGTATGCGCTTAACCATACGTATAATCTACCCTTAAGCGCAGGTTAATATACTAGGTAGTGTCAGAGCAATTTCCTATTTCAATTTCTCCATTATTATTCTCTACCGTTATATATAGCCTATTTTGGCTTTTCTGTTAAGGGGATACACTCGCTTGAATATGTGTTTTATATGTGCTCCCAATGTGTGTGTATTTGGGGGGGGGGGTTACCCGGCGTTGCCCGGGTGTTTGTCTCTGTAATTTGTGCATTTATTTGTCTATCTATTTTCTGTTCATCTATCCATCTATCTATTGTCTGTCTGTCTCTTTTTCTCCCTCTGTTTGTCTGTTGTTTCTCTGTCTCTCTCTGTCTCTCTCTGTCTCTGTCTCTCTCTCTCTGTCTCTGTCTCTCTCTGTCTCTCTCTGTCTCTCTCTGTCTCTCTCTGTCTCTCTCTGTCTCTCTCTGTCTCTCTCTGTCTCTCTCTGTCTCTCTCTGTCTCTCTGTGTCTCTCTCTGTCTCTCTCTGTCTCTCTGTGTCTCTCTCTGTCTCTCTCTGTCTCTCTCTGTCTCTCTGTGTCTCTCTCTGTCTCTCTCTCTCTCTCTCTCTCTCTCTCTCTCTCTCTCTCTCTCTCTCTGTCTCTCTGAATATGCTTCTCTGTTGTTGTTTCTGTCCTTCGTCTCTCTGTCTGTTTTGAGAAACGTTTGACGGAGTGGAAGGAACGTTTGTTTATGCTAGTACGGGCAAATTATGAATAGGAAATATATATTTTCCCTCAGATAGTGAATAATATTGTATATTAGACATTTTTTATTGTTTTTTCTAAATATAAAGCTGTATAGCCGGCGGGTATAATGGCAAACAATCGTCGTATGGGTGTCGAATGTGACCCTGGCATCCCTGACCATCCTATGTTCATCCTGCACCTCAGACCAGTCATCCTGCTAAGTCTGAATTCGCGTCTCTGATGCTATTCTTATGTATCATGTCTGATCCTTAATTAATCTGACCTTATCAATGACCTTTTAATCCAGCCAGTTGCTTTCTCTCCTATATTATCTCGTGGACATTATAAGAGGTCAACTTAATTCAAGATAACCGGCCACAGTACACAAAATTTAACATAAAAACAGGTTAATATAACATGTAGTATAGCTTTTCATCATTTTAGGTCAACATTGGATTTATCTGTTCGGAGACTAAGCGTGGCTTGAAACAAGGGGCCAGATTCACGAAAGCACTTACGAACGTGTACATCTTTCTTCAATCTTTGACGGCTTTGGTTACATTTATTAAACAGTTTACAAGCATGAAAACTTGCCAATCAACTGTTGTTATTGTTATAAACAGCCTCCTGGTGCTTCGGAGCTCATTAACTGTTTAATAATTGGAAACAAAGCCGCCAAAGATTGAGAAAAGATGTACACGTTCGTAAGTGTTTGCGTAACTGCTTTCGTGAATCTGGCCCTAGGTTATTATCTAGGTGTAGTTACAGGATGAGAACTACTCTCTCTTCTACTGTTCACAGTAGAACAGATCAGTTAAAGTGACAGGATCTAATATGTATCTGGGAATCGAACTCGCTTATATAAATCTCATCAGCAACCTGATGGAGCCGGTGGCTGAGGGGACAGAACACTGTGCGCGTGAAACTGTGGTCCTGGGATCGATCCCAGGCGCCGGTGAGAAACAATGGGCAGCGTTTCTTTCACCCTGATGCTCTGTTATCGAGCAGTAAATAGGTACCTGGGTGTTAGTCAGCTGTCACGGGCTGCTTCCTGGAGGCGGAGGCCTGGTCGAGGACCGGGCCGCGGGGACACTAAGCCCCGAAATCATCTCAAGATAACCTTTACAAAAATAACTTGAATTACTTAAATCTCTCAAAAACTCTAATAGGCAGAGGATTTGGCATTAACATCAAATATACTCGTAGCTTTTATAATGCCTATATACATCGATTATTATGCCTCTCATAATAAGATATGATTAACCAAGATATACCTCAATAACCTCATATATAATCAATGTTAATTATGCCTGAAAGTATGTTAATATTTCTCCTAAACCACAAGTCCTAAATGTACTTCAAAATGTCCTGTGTTCTCCCAGAACTGTCAGAATTGCTAATATGGGAAAGGAACTATGACTTCCCTCTATTTACGAGACAAGAGTCCAACTTAATAGCATGTTTCGTGTCAGATAACACGAAGAAGATAACCTTTTGGTGTTCGGGATAGCGATAAACAGGAACTATATACTAGGTATTAGAGTATACAGACGTTATCATTAGAAAATTGTAAATCGGTTTTACTGAGAAATAAAGATACGTTATGTGTCGCTGAATAGCACTGGCGATTTCACCTTGAGTCGAAAACAAGTCGGTCAAAGTAGCGAGTGAAATTGTTGAAATTTCGCCAAATCTGTCAGGACTCGATTTTCTAACAGCACATCAAATTCTAACTTAGGATATTTCTAGCACCTGCTATGTCTTCTACACAGCGTAGCAGATAGTGAGAGAGAGAGAGAGAGAGAGAGAGAGAAGGCGTAGAAGAGTGAGAGAGAGAGAGAGACGTCGTAGCAGAGAGAGAGAGAAAGAGACGTCGTAGCAGAGAGAGAGACGTCGTAGCAGAAAGGGAGAGAAAGACGTCGTAGCAGAGAGAGAGAGAGAGACGTCGTAGCAGAGAGAGAGAGAAAGAGACGTCGTAGCAGAGAGAGAGACGTCGTAGCAGAAAGAGAGAGAAAGACGTCGTAGCAGAGGGGGAGAGAGAGACGTCGTAGCAGAGAGAGACGGACGTCGTAGCAGAGAGAGAGAGAGAGAGAGAGAGACGTCGTAGCAAAGAGAGAGAGAGAGAGAGAAGTCGTAGCAGAGAGAGAGAGAGAGACGTCGTAGCAGAGAGAGTGAGTTATGGGCAATTCAGATCACTGGAGACTGCCTTCAGGGCTGGCACCGGACACCAATATGGGTCATGGAAGTTCCAGCCATAACCTCCAGAACTTGACTTGAACTTACCTGTAATTACGCGATTTATTCACCAGGTAACTTAGCGATTTACAGGAGATTTGTGAGCTTTTCTGGTGACCCATAACGTTCAGGGAGGTGTTCCATTCCTCGTTCCTGGTTTTCTCAAGATGGTTTCCTTTTCTGTTCCATCTGTAGGTGCGATTTGAAAGTAGGTGGCTTCGATAGTTCATGAGTAAGGATTCCACCCACCCACTCACCCAGCCTACAGCATCACCTGCCCCACCCACTCACCCAGCCTACAGCATCACTCACCCACTCACTCACCCACCCAACAGCATCACCTGCCCCACCCACTCACCCAGCCTACAGCATCACTCACCCACCCACTCACCCACCCAACAGCATTACCTGACCCACCCACTCACCCAGCCTACAGCATCACCTGCCCCACCCACTCACCCAGCCTACAGCATCACCTGCCCCACCCACTCACCCAGCCTACAGCATCACTCACCCACCCACTCACCCACCCAACAGCATTACCTGACCTAGTCTCAAGAGGAACATCTCTCTGGATAAGATAATTACAGAGGTGATGGTGCTCAGGGCTTGTCTCCCACCTTCCCACTAGCTGCAAGAACCTACCTTTCTACTTTCACTACTCTCTTTATCTCAACTTTCTCATAAGAAAGCTGAGGTTAACAGGTAAAGTAAACCAAGAGTTTATTCGTGTCCAATTGGGAAAATTTAGGAACTCACATTGACACTCCCTATTTGAACAAATCCACAAGGGCCGTGACGAAGATTCGAACCTGCGTCCGGGAGCATCCCAGACACTGCCTTAATCGACTGAGCTACGACAGGGTAAAAGGGTTGAAACCGAAGTTCTACTGAACTTACTGGATCCCATAGCCTCTCCGAGGCACAAACCTGGCTTTTACACAACCACCCCCCCCCCCTGAAGCATCCCTCTGGGATGCTCCCGGACCCAGGTTCGAATCCTCGTCACGGCCCTTGTGGATTTGTTCATTTGATGCATCACGTTAGTGTGATCTCTGTGTGTGACTCCCTATTTAAACTTAGCTAAGATTAACCTAGAGACATCTTTGCAAATCTACTTTGGTCGGTGTACCTACGGCCTGGCTTCTTGCAGAGTTGAAGTTCGATACCCGAGGTCCAATTGGTTGCTTATCGTTGCTTCTCTCCCATCTTTATCTCCCAGCTCTATGTTCACTTATTCCCCTCTATGCGCTAGACAGATTTAGCATTTTCTGTTCATAATGATCTTACGTGGGACATCCACTCACATCTTGAGGTTATCTTGAGGTTATCTTGAGGTTATCTTGAGTTGATTTCGGGGCTTTAGTGTCCCCGCGGCCCGGTCCTTGACCAGGTCTCCACCCCCAGGAAGCAGCCCGTAACAGCTGACTAACACCCAGGTACCTATTTACTGCTAGGTAGCAGGGGCATTCAGGGTGAAAGAAACTTTGCCCATTTGTTTCTGCCTCGTGCATGAATCGAACCCGCGCCACAGAATTACGAGTCCTGCGCGCTATCCACCAGGCTACGAGGCCCCTATGACTGAATCATTGACTGACCAAGTTAGACCAGATGGCATTATATTCTTGCCCCTCCAGGGGTTAATAATGATAAACAGTTGTTTAAGATTCGCTACATGGAACAAAAAGTTCCAGGCAAGCACGGTCTATGGTGATCCCATAGTATAAAGACAGATATCGCCACTCTCAACAGCTGTAATCTCTCACCATTCTCCTAGTGGGCATTCGTAAACAGAGAGAACGTACCGTTTTCTTTCTATAACTCCAAGTATTATCGGTATCGATTCTACGTTATCGTACTCTCAGAAAGCTGTGAGGTAACGTTATAGGGACGAGTTTGTATGAAGCGAGTCTGTCAATCTTCCATTTATGTTGGTGTGATGTTTACCACCTCTCAGATTTCAGCGATAGCTCAGTGTGTCTGCTGATTCTTTTAGGATTCACGAGGATAACTTTTTTTTCTACAGCTTGCGTTTAATAGAGTTTTAAGAGGTTGGGCTTTACCAATTCCTCGATACCTGTCGATAATCAGCTCAGTCAAATGATTTGCACTCCTTGCATTTTGTGAGTCTGTTATTTCAACTACACTTTTTGAAAGACTTCTTGAAACCTTCTAATGAATGCTGGTCTGTCTTGGAACGTCTCCTTACCTGATTATTTATGTTAGTTCTCGTATGTTTTATATATATATATCAATTTAGGTTGATTCTCAGCTTATAGGGGGGAATGTTATTTTCACTGAGTCAATACGGAGACCGGGCCGCGGGAGACGCTAAAGCCCGAAATCATCTCAAGATACCTGCATTCTTGACTCTGCAACCTCATTCATTCTCACATTATTCTAGTTTTTTGTGTATTTTACGATAACAAACAAAAATAAACATTGCTCAGATAAAGGTCTGTGCATCTCTCCATTGATGGGAGATAGAGATATGGATATAGATACTGGATACTCTATCCAGTACAGAGATACTGGATAGAGTTCTCTCTCTCTCTCTCTACGTAGAGTACCACTACACCACAGTCTCCGTGGTGTAGTGGTAAGACACTCGCCTGGCGTTCCGCGAGCGCTATGTCATGGGTTCGTATCCTGGCCGGGGAGGATTTACTGGGCGCAAATCCTTAACTGTAGCCTCTGTTTAACGCAACAGTAAAATGTGTACTTGGTTGTAACAACGATTCTTCGCGGCGGGGATCGTATTCCAGGGACCTGCCCGAAACGCTACGCGTACTAGTGGCTCTACAACCATGTAACAACTCTTGTATACATCTCAAAAAAAAAAAAAATTATTCAACGTGCTCTATCACGCTAAAGCTCTCGACACATACATCCATTAGTTACAACATCCAGCAAATACAGCATAAATCGGGTACAGCATCCACCAGATACAACAAGCTCTCTGGGATACAGCAACCATCTTGGACTAGAACCAGCATCTACCCCCTGATTGTGGTTGGCGAGGATAGGGGAGATTACCACCTTGTAGGGGAGTTAACACAGGGGAAGACATTGCTCATATCCTTCAGAGAGGCGGGAGGTGCAAGGATGGATGTCTTGGCATGTTGTAAGTGTACGGTAGTCAAGATGTGGGAGGCAGTTATCTCCCTCTCTCTGTCTCTCTCTCTCTCTCTCTCTCTCTCTCTCTCTCTCTCTCTCTCTCTCTCTCTCTGTCTCTCTCTCTCTGTCTCTCTCTGTGTGTCAGTCTCTGTCTCTGTGTCTCTGTCTCTGTGTCTCTGTCTCTGTGTGTCTGTCTCTGTGTCTCTGTGTTTCTGTCTCTGTGTCTGTCTCTGCCTCTCTGGCTCTTTGTCGCTCTGTCTGTCTCTGTCGCTCTGTCTCTGTCGCTCTGTCTCTGTCGCTCTGTCTCTGTCGCTCTGTCTCTGTCGCTCTGTCTCTGTCGCTCTGTCTCTGTCGCTCTGTCTCTGTCTTTTTGTCTCTGTGTCTGTCTCTCTGGCTCTTTGTCGCTCTGTCTGTCTGTCTCTGTCTTTCTCTGTCTCTGTCGCTCTGTCTCTGTCTTTCTCTGTCTGTCGCTCTGACTCTGTCTTTCTGTCTCTGTCGCTGTCTCTGTCTTTGTCTCTGTCGCTCTGTCTCTCGTTCTCGCGCACGCACAGACTCAACTGTCACACTACTCGTGAACTACCAAGAGGCGGGACCAAAGAGCCGCAGCTCAACCCCCCTATAAGCACAACTATATTAAACACACACACACACACACACACACACACACACACACACACACACACACACACACACACACACACACACACACACACACGCACGCACGCACGCGCACACGCACGCACGCACGCGCACACGCACGCACACAGATTACCCCGAAAAGTATGACTTACAACGCATCAAAACAAGGCGAGACAGTTTCTTGCTGCCCTTACACTGCTTAATTCCGCCTCCACCACTAAACTAAAAACGGCTCAGACAACCACAATTGCGTAGTTTTTCCTTTTGTGTTTAGTAGTGAGCCACTACAAAGGTCTCCGGAAGCTGGAACGGATGAGGGGACGGGACGGGACGGGAAGGGAAGTGTTAATCATTGCGAACAGCGTTTTTGGCTGTGCCATTAATTACCGGTGTCATTCTAGGTTGCTATTGGTTGAGTTGAGACATGTTAGTGTATTATGGTTTGCTGACACCTGGCTGTGATAACTGCTTTTGTGGAGATTGTGGCTACTTTTTTGCGGTGTTGGGAGATATTGAGAGGAAAGGGTGTGTACTTAGCTAGTTGGGCTTGCGGTGGTTGAGCTCTGGCTCTTTGGTTCCGCCTCTCAGTTGTTAGTCAATTGGTGTACAGGTTCCAGAGCCTACTGGGCTCTATCATATCTACACTTGAAACTGTGTATGGAGTCAGCCTCCACCAATGTATGTGTGTGTGTGTGTGTTCTCGCCTATTTGTACTTACCTATTTGTGCTTGCGGGGGTTGAGCTTTGGCTCTTTGGTTCCGGCTCTCAATTGTCAATCAACTGGTGTACAGGTTCCTGAGCCTACTGGGCTCTATCATATCTACATTTGAAACTGTGTATGGAGTCAGCCTCCACCACATCACTGCCTAATGCATTCCACCTGTTAACTACTCTGACACTGAAAAAGTTATTTCTAACGTCCCTGTGGCTCATTTGGGTACTCAGTTTCCACCTGTGTGTGTGTATTCTAAAGAGGGGTGGTTTTGCGTGCTTATGTAAGTAATTACCTAAGTGTAGTTACAGGATGAGAGCTACGCTCGTGGTGTCCCGTCTTCCCAGCACTCTTTGTCATATAACGCTTTGAAACTACTGACGGTCTTGGCCTCCACCACCTGCTCACTTAACTTGTTCGAACCGTCTACGACTGCTCAACTCACCCAAGTGTGAATGTGTGTGATTGAATGTTCTCGCCTATTTGTGCTTGCGGGGGTTGAGCTCTGGCTCTTTGGTCCCGTCTCTCAACTGAGCCTCTCAATTCAACTCAAATGTGTTGTACTCATCTAGTTGTGTGTGTGTGTGTGTGTGTGTGTGTGTGTGTGTGTGTGTGTACGCGTGCAATAACTAATTATACGTGTATATTAATTAAAAACATATGTATATGGTTTTCTTCACTATATGCTATAGTCTAAGACAATGAATCAGTATGAAGAGTTTGGGAATTTCAACTTACTAACAGTACATTCGTCCTGGTGCGCACGCACGCACGCACACGCGCGCCTCTTCACTTATCGACCGTTTCGTCTCAATTAATTCCCTGAAGCAAAGTACTTTCTGGCCAAGCTGTTACTTTCAAGACATTAATGAAAACTGGTAACCTTTGATACGATATCTTCCACCGTCTTAACATTTCCCATCAGAGTACAGAGTGAAAGGAGCTATTATCATGCGCTAATTTGACAAACAGTTCCTTCATCACAGACTCAAGTAAATTATTGAGGAAGCAGAGCGCCGTCAGAGGATAGCAGCCCTGAGGATAGCTGACATTAAGATTATATCATAGGAGAAATTGGCATGGCAAAGAAATATGACTTGAAGATTCGAGGAGAAAACCCCGTCACTCAAGAGGATGCACAGTTTCCTATAACAGTCTACTGTAACCAGCTACTGGTTGATACCTGGTTGATGGGGTTCTGGGAGTTGTTCTACTGCCCAAGCCCGGCCCGAGGCCAGGCTTGACTTGTGAGAGTTTGGTCCACCAGGCTGTTGCTTGGAGCGGCCCGCAGGCCCACATATACCTGGTTGATGGGGTTCTGGGAGTTGTTCTACTGCCCAAGCCCGGCCCGAGGCCAGGCTTGACTTGTGAGAGCTTGGTCCACCAGGCTGTTGCTTGGAGCGGCCCGCAGGCCCACATATACCTGCTTGATGGGGTTCTGGGAGTTGTTCTACTCCCCAAGCCCGGCCCGAGGCCAGGCTTGACTTGTGAGAGCTTGGTCCAACAGGCTGTTGCTTGGAGCGGCCCGCAGGCCCACATATACCTGGTTGATGGGGTTGTGTGAGTTCTTCTACTCCCCAAGCCCGGCCCGAGGCCAGGCTTGACTTGTAAGAGCTTGGTCCACCAGGCTGTTGCTTGGAGTGGCCCGCAGGCCCACATATACCTGGTTGATGGGGTTCTGGGAGTTGTTCTACTCCCCAAGCCCGGCCCGAGGCCAGGCTTGACTTGTGAGAGCTTGGTCCAACAGGCTGTTGCTTGGAGCGGCCCGCAGGCCCACATACCCACCACAGGCCGGTTGGTCCGGCATTCCTTGGAGGCACCCCTACTGGAAGATAAGCACAAGAATAGTTCTTCCTTGAATCCAGATCAGCAATTATATACCCTTCAGTTCGTAAAAAACTAGATTTTGGAAAAAATTATCAAACCCGTGAGCTGATTAAGACAAGCAAGAACCATGCCTTCCCTAGCTTAAGGTTTAGGCTCATGCTGTTGCAGACTAAACGAAAATACATCTTAATCCCATAATGCAATCGATGCAGGCGATGAGTCACAATAACGTGGCTGAAGTATGTTGACCAGACCACACACTAGAAATTGAAGGGACGACGACGTTTCGGTCCGTCTTGGACCATTCTCAAGTCGATTGTGAATCGACTTGAGAATGGTCCAAGACGGACCGAAACGTCGTCGTCCCTTCAATTTCTAGTGTGTGGTCTGGTCAACATGCAATCGATGTAACTTGAGTCGCAGGCAACAGTATAAATTAAAGTGTATACAGTGTCAAACCCCTTCGACTATATAGCACTTGGAAGGGGTCAGGGTAAGGATTTGGGATGGGGCGGGGGGGAAGGAATGGTGCCCAACCACTTGTGGATGGTCGGGGATTGAACGCAGATCTGGATGCAGTAAGAGCGTTGCTCTAAGTATCAAGTGGGAGCAATCGGGGAGGGGGGTAGAAATAGGCTAAGCTACTCAATCCCTTTGAGATGTATTTCTTGCTTATCTCAATAAACATACTTGATTACCGCGAACCTCACACAACAGCAAACTGGATCCAAATGCATCTCAAGCATCCACCCGAAAGGTGATGCTTTACACAAAGATAAAATTATTAAACTATTGTTTAAGACACATGCTGGTTCTCCCGGACGCAGGTTCGAATCCTCGTCACGGCCTAAGGGAGCCGGTCGGCCGAGCGGACAGCACACTGGACTTGTGATCCTGTGGTTCAGGGTTCGATCCCAGGCGCCGGCGAGAAACAATGGGCAGAGTTTCTTTCACCCTATGCCCCTGTTACCTAGCAGTAAAAAAGGTACCTGGGTGTTAGTCAGGTATCACGGGCTGCTTCCTGGGGGTGGAGGCCTGGTCGCGGACCGGGCCGCGAGGACACTAAAAAGCCCCGAAATCATCTCAAGATAATCTCAAGATAACGGCAATTGTGGATTTGTACATGTTTAAAACCTTCAATTAATGCAATAATAAAGATTAAACAGTACTTATGGTTCAAACGTATTGAAAGTTCATATCAAATCATAACATCAAGTCTTTGCAACTATAGATATTACACACCATCACCTAGTCACCAAAAAAAGTGATTGCAATTGAAGGGAAAGAGAGACATTTTTTTTTTTTTTTTTTTTTTTTTTTGAGATATATACAAGAGTTGTTACATTCTTGTACAGCCACTAGTACGTGTAGCGTTTCGGGCAAGTCCTTAATCCTATGGTCCCTGGAATACGATCCCCTGCCGCGAAGAATCGTTTTTTCATCCAAGTACACATTTTACTGTTGCGTTAAACAGAGGCTACAGTTAAGGGATTGCGCCCAGTAAATCCTCCCCGGCCAGGATACGAACCCATGACATAGCGCTCGCGGAACGCCAGGCGAGTGTCTTACCACTACACCACGGAGACTGTATCACCAAACGGAAGCAGGACAGTCGTTCAATCTCAATTGTCTCATTCTGCGTCAATCACTGTACACCAATCATCGTAATTTGAGTGCTGTGGTACTTTTCGCGAAATTCTCAATCAGTTTCTAGGTGAGTTATGTATCAGTGGGTCTTCTAGATAATGGGTTTCTACTCATAATATTATCTCTAGGTAGTGTTTTGGATCATAATCCTTTTCACTGTTAATCAAGAGAGATCTTGAGAGAGAGACTGTAATGCTCATTCACTCAGCGATTCCTGGACGGCACTTAATACATTCTTATACATCTCCAACATGTGTGTACTGGGCGTTGAAGACACAGGTTTGTATTACGTGTTGGAAACGCATGTTTGTACTGGGATATCGAAACACAGGTTTCTATTTAGTTCTGGGGGGACAGATGTGTACTGGGAGATGAAGAGACAAGTATTGGGAGCTGGAAAATCAACCGGGGAACTGGGTTAGAGGCCCTTAGGAACTCCAGTTGAGTTTTCCTTTCTTTGGTGATATTTTGATGAGTAGCAGTCAGCAAGTCAGGGGTCTCTCACCCTCACAGGGGGGGTCTCACCCTCACAGGGGGTCTCTCACCCTCACAGGGGGTCTCTCACCCTCACAGGGGGTCTCTCAGCCCTCACAGGGGTCTCTCAGCCCTCACAGGGGTCTCTCAGCCCTCACAGGGGTGTCTCAGCCCTCACAGGGGTCTCTCAGCCCTCACAGGGGTCTCTCAGCCCTCACAGGGGTCTCTCAGCCCTCACAGGGGTCTCTCAGCCCTCACAGGGGGTGTCTCAGCCCTCACAGGGGTCTCTCACCCTCACAGGGGTCCCTCACCCTCACAGGGGGGTCTCTCAGCCCTCACAGGGGTCTCTCAGCCCTCACAGGGGTCTCTCAGCCCTCACAGGGGTCTCTCAGCCCTCACAGGGGTCTCTCACCCTCACAGGGGGGTCTCTCACCCTCACAGGGGTCCCAGAGGGCCCCTCAGTCCTGTGGTGAGAGGAAAAGTGATGCCCCTGTATCTTACGGGTCAATGCCTACTGAAGGCATCAGTAGGAAATCTTATTCCTTCCCCCTGCACAAGATTTTCAGCTAACTCGTGGTTCAGGGGTTTACATGTTGGTTGATGGTTGTTGCAACTATTGTATGGTTGCAAGGAAGGGAACTATCAGGGGGAAAGCACCAAGCCATTACGACTATATAGCACTGGGAAGGGGTCAGGATAAGGATTTGGGATGGGACGGGGGGAAAGGAATGGTGCACAACCACTTGTCTCTCGACCGTTCAATAGAACTGTGTAGGATGTTCATTCGTTATTATTAATGAATGAGTCTAACCACTTGGGGTGGTCGGTAGAGCGACGGGCTTCATGCAGGTCGGCGTTCAATCCCCGACCGTTCACAAGTGGTTGGGCACCATTCCTTTCCCCCCGTCCCATCCCAAATCGTTATCCTGACCCCTTCCCAGTGCTATATAGTCGTAATGGCTTGGTGCTTTCCCCCTGATAGTTCCCTTCCTCATTAATGAATGAATAATTTTTTCATTACTAATGTACATTTGTGTGTGTGTGTATATATATATATATATATATATATATATATATATATATATATATATATATATATATATATATATATATATATATATATATATATGAATTTTGTATTAATGTGAGAAGACTTTTGAGTGTACCAAATTGGTCATTGATTTGTCTCTTGATTCATCTGTTATAATGAGTTTGTACCGAGATTAATTAGTAGTTTCATTTAATTAGTGTTGGCCTTTTTCACAGTTAATTAGCAATATCTGTCAGTCAAGTTGTGAGAGTCGAGTGAGGTAGTGTTTTATAGAGTGTTGAGCCCCATCCCAGCCAGCCAATTGTTGGATTACACATACAGAAATCACAATAGCGTGATGTATCCAATGAACAAGTCCACAAGGGGACGTGACGAGGGTTCGAACCTGCGTCCCTGAGGATCCCCAGACGCTGCCTTGTTGATTTGTTCAGTAGTCTGATTATTTCAATGATTATAGCTGATGAGATTAAGCAATATTGCAATATACTATTTTAGGAAAATGTTGCGTTTCTGTTATGTGTTCCGGTGATGGTGATGATTGATGGTGATGAGGATAGTGATGGTGATAGTGATGATAGTGATGGTGATGAGGATAATGTGATGGGAACTGTATGGACGAGACTAAAGATGAAAGATAAAAAATTGCCACGTCTAAGGCGGAGGTGACTGGCTTATCTCAGCTCTGCAAGATAGGCCTAAGATGCAAAATGCAACCTTTGCAACTAGGCCTATCGGTTCCATCGCCGACATAGTGATGGGGCAGTGTGACCCCTAATACCTAGCCTCTCCCATGGTGATCACTGGCTGTAATTAGAGTCCTGTTGGGGGAGACTTTGCTAGTATACATTGTAAATTGAGTAGGGAAACTAATGTATTCTACTGTATTCCCCACCAATCCCCCCCCCCCTACTTTGTGTGTGTGTGGGGGAGGGGTATAGTGACCTGCTTCCTGGGTAGCAGCACAAGAGGATGACAGGTTGAGGAATGATTGACAGATAAACAGGTTGAGGAATGATTGACAGCTATGACAGGTTGAGGAATGATTGACACAGGTTGAGGAATGATTGACAGGTAAACAGGTTGAGGAATGATTGACAGATAAACAGGTTGAGGAATGATTGACACAGGTTGAGGAATGATTGACAGAGGAACTTCCTCTACCTGTCTGAGCACAACGTCTGTTATGATTCATTTAAACAATGTCAGTTCAGAATAATGATAAAGTAAATATTCTAGGAGGAAGTGGAAGTGACTGCGGAGCCACAAGGACGAAGGTTCGATCCCAATGCATAGCCTCAGGCTTTCCTTATACTGAAGAAAGTCAAAATATTCCAGATATTTAGTTTCAGTGAGGTTAACAAAAATATTTGATTAAAATCGTTTGTTTAAAAACTTGACTTCAGTGTTAATTAGACTTTGTCGCAAGTTTTCGCTAAGACTTTTATTTACTGTCGTGTAGTGGTGGTAAAGGAGCTTCAGTTTCTCTTCACTACATCTTTCTTTTCCTTCTTCTTTACTTCTATATCCTTCCCTTCCCACCTCTATTTACCACACACTCCTACGTATCTCGCCCACTCAATCTATTCCTTCTCGCCTTTCTCTCCCTCTCTCATGTTGTTGTTGGGTTTTAGATTCAGCTACTTTGAGCAAAAAGTTGCAAGTAGCACGGGTTATGGCGATCCCGTAGTGGAGTTACCTGGTACAGGCGCGGGGCTGTAACTGGTGCTCTGTTTTCCCCCGTCGCATATTCAGTCTCTTTATCTTATCAATCTCTTCAACGGCATTTCCTCTCTGTCTCCCCTCCTACATCAGTCTCTCCCTTCCTCCCTTCATTTCTTGCTGACGCATCATTTTCCAAGAATTAAGGTGTCTAACCTGGCCAAACCTGTGCGACGGTGACAATGTACCCACCGCGAGAGGCTCTCTCTTAGCGGCAACGCTTTAAGTGCCTCCACAACCCCTCAGTTATGCGCATTCATTTAAACAAGTATTTTTCAGACGCATAAATATCTCACGCGTGTCTGCGCCCCTGCGCATGTACGACCTTTGTGGTGCTTGTGCGCTAAAGAAATATAAACACACGTGTTTGGCTTAAAATATAAATCCACGCGTTGATGTGTATACAGGACAGTGTTGACCAGACCACACACTAGAAGGTGAAGGGACGACGATGTTTCGGTCCGTCCTGGACCATTCTCAAGTCGATTCATAACATCACAGGACAGTGATGTTATGAACAGGTAATTAGTGATGGGTGATGGTGAGGAGGGGATGATGGTGACGGGGGGTGATGGTGTTGGGTAACAGTGAAAGGTGACTGGAAATATGACCGCATTGCTTTCAGTATTGATTTTTCCCCTTCCTATGCCTCTTATCTTTTTACTCTCGGAATTAAGAAAAAGTAATCAAGTTACCGAAATTCATGGTAAAGAAACTAATGATTAATGATATATTTTCTATGTTTCGTTCCACTCTGGAATATTTTCACATAAGACATGAATATTCAGAGTGCAAATTTGTCTAGAAAAGTTCCTATCTACCATAGCCACACTATGCATGGTAGATCTTATCTACTATAGCCACACTATGCATGGTAGATAGTTCTTAGAAATACTAAATTGCTTCATTGTTCATAATAGATACTTCTCAAACCCAAACCTATGCACAATAGAAATTTTCAATAGAACACAGATAACATAACCCAACATATGGGGTTCTTTTGTTGTTCTACTGTTATTTGTTCTTGTTCTACTGTTATCTGTACCTTGCATCCCATCCTCCTGACACGAAAGTACTGAAAGTATCGACGTTTGTCTATTGTACAAATACGGACGAGGTAGACTTATAGAAGTTAGGAAAGTAGTAGTTTAAAAAGTAGACTTTTGTGTTATTGAATTTTGGCAAATTAACATTTTTTTCTAATGAAAATTAATATCGCCATTCTAGGCCTAATATAAGTTATCTGCTGTGTACTAGTTCATATATATATTTGCTATTAGGCCTAGGAATATTTAATTTTAGTTTTTAGGTTTTTTGTCCGGAATCTGTGAAATGAATAGTGCCAGATATATAACTGGGAGGATGCTTTGAGATGCTCGAAGCAACAGCCTGGTGGACCAAACTCTCACAAGTCGAGCCTGGCCTCAGACAGGGCTTGGGGAGTAGAAGAACTCCCAGAACCCCATCAAGCAGGTATATGTGGGCCTGCGGGCCGCTCCAAGCAACAGCCTGGTGGACCAAACTCTCACAAGTCAAGCCTGGCCTCGGGCCGGGCTTGGGGAGTAGAAGAACTCCCAGAACCCCATCAACCAGGTATATGTGGGCCTACGGGCCGCTCCAAGCAACAGCCTGGTAGACCAAGCTCTCACAAGTCAAGCCTGGCCTCGGGCCGGGCTTGGGGAGTAGAAGACCTCCCAGAACCCCATCAAGCAGGTATATGTGGGCCTGCGGGCCGCTCCAAGCAACAGCCTGGTGGACCAAACTCTCACAAGTCAAGCCTGGCCTCGGGTCGGGCTTGGGGAGTAGAAGAACTCCCAGAACCCCATCAAGCAGGTATATGTGGGCCTGCGGGCCGCTCCAAGCAACAGCCTGGTGGACCAAACTCTCACAAGTCAAGCCTGGCCTCGGGCCGGGCTTGGGGAGTAGAAGAACTCCCAGAACCCCATCAAGCAGGTATATGTGGGCCTGCGGGCCGCTCCAAGCAACAGCCTGGTAGACCAAGCTCTCATAAGTCAAGCCTGGCCACGGGCCGGGCTTGGGGAGTAGAACAACTCTCAGAACACCATCCAGGTACAATCCAGGTATAATTTAGATCTTCAATGGTGGGGAGGGTATGATTTCGATGCTTCCGAGGATCAACGTCCTGCGGCCCGGTCTCTGACCAGGCCTCGGTTGGTGGTCTGATCAACCAGGCTGTTCGATGCAGCCTGACGTATGAGTCTGGTTAATCTGGTATCCTTTGAATAAGTTTATCAAGCTCTCTTTTGAACACTGAGAGAGATCGGTCAAGTTTTTTTTTCAGACACGTCAAAAATTCCATCCGTTAAAAAATACGTCAAAAACTAATTTTACACGTCAAAAACTAATTTTACACGTCAAAAATAACTTTTACACGTCAAAAATAACTTTTACACGTCAAAAATAACTTTTACACGTCAAAAATAACTTTTACACGTCAAAAATAACTTTTACACGTCAAAAATAACTTTTACACGTCAAAAATAACTTTTAGACGTCAAAAATAAGTTTTACACGTCAAAAAATACTTTTACACGTCAAAAAATGTCAAAATACCTGTTTACGTCAAAAAAAAATACGTCAAAAAGTACCTGTATACGTCAAAATACTTTTGACGTGTCATGTCTTGCAAGAAAGGCAATTATAAATATTCCTCAAATAATTGTAATATCTCCTTCACTGATGACACGTAAATACGTAGCAGCTGTACAGCATTAAACCCAAGTAGAAAAAATGCAAAGCAATGTTAGGAGACTGGCTTGGACAGTCACTTTGCCAGTCACTGGCTCTCTGACACGGCTTGTGACTGTGCGAACCCACTTTAGACAGTCTCCTTCCCTCCAGGTGTCAGTCGATATTATTATTAACTAAGAAAATATTCACTGAATCGATAAAGTTTCCACGGACACGGAAATGGATACATTATAGAAGCTAAATTATTTAAGGTATTAAATATTGACATATTGATTTGTGAGCCTTAAAATCAATCTCATAATATCAGGAACAAATATAATAACTCTTGGGATTGAACTCGGATCTCTGGACTGGTCCCAGACACATGATAAATATTGATTGTTCAAATTCATTTTTATTTTCCCTTCATAGTTTAGGAGCGTGTTCAAGGAGACGAAGTTGAACACGTCTCTCTTCTGTGTTCAATCACATTACATAACGGCAAAATGACTGTTATTGCCCGTGAATTATTCCGAATGTTCGAAAAGTAATTTGAGCTGGAATTTTGGCCTTGAACAAATTAGATATAGGGCGACGAGTGAACAGTTCAAGAACTGAACAAAATCCACATACGAAATAGTGAGAAGAACCGCTCGAATAAGGGAAAATTGGGCTCACAAAATCAGCAACACTTAACTAATCAATAAAATCATATCTCGAGTAATAATTTCAAAGTAAAACTCAATGTTCATATTGAATAAAAATAACAAATCATGGCGCAGAATAAAATCAACAGATCCTTCTATCATTAAACGTAAAAAAAATATTAGTAAAGACTAGGTAAATATTGCTGATGCAACACGTTTGGGCCACACATGCAATCATTAAATATTGCAATGGTCCCCCAGTTAGTTTTTGCACCCATTAATTTTATGACCAATGCTCACAGCCGTCCGTCAACGCTCACAGCGTCCAGGGTAAGCAAAGATATTTCTCGCAGCTGGTGTTGATTTGCTAATAATGAGAATGCATTGAATTTGTTGATGTTTTTAATGTTTTGAATTAGCACGAATCTGTTTGGCATTTATGATGGCGAGAATATTGTTGGTAAAGGTCAAAATGTGATTGATTTCTTGATGGAAAGAGTGAAAAAGAGAGTGAGAAAGAGGGGGAGAGTGAGAGTTTTTATTATTAACATCTTTATTGACAATTTAATTACAGTTTTGCCTAATGTGAGCAATTCAATTAGGTCTTATTAATGTAAGGATAATGCTAGTATTCACTGTCACACAGGACAGAGGGTCATACACAAGACAATAGGTCTTAACTGTAGGCTGAAGCACATATATATCATGGTTACAATCAACTACATTAGACAATATACACATTTCAGTGTACAAATATGTAAATACAACATCTTTATTGTACACTGCCACACAAGGGCAGGGATGGGTTCAATAGAGATGCAGCTTAAAAATGAAATAAATACAAGTGATCATTCTTAAAAATGACCAAGAAAATGTCAGATAAATTGACAAAGAAAAATGACTCAGCACTCAAAAATGTAACAATGTAGGAAAACTATTCAATTCCCAATTTTAACGAAGACACAGACATGAGAAGCATTTCTCCAGGCAAATGGCAGACTGATGTTTTCTGAATTAATATTAATTCTTTGTAAAGAAGTCAATTAGAACCCACCTCGAGTAAAGCCTTAGGCATCATGTCAGTTCTCATTGGTATTCCGGAGAGGAGGAGACGTTCCATTCAACAGAATGGAACAGAGACAGAGAGACAGAGAGACAGAGAGAGAGACAGAGCTGAATGATCCCTTACCTAATCCCGTTAGGTGATACGTTGTTAACTGGACTACATAACTCCAAAGTCATTTTTTATATATTTTGAACCGAAGTCAATACATCCGTCCTAAGTTGACTCTTTAATGTTGACCAGACCACACACACGAAGGGATGAGGACGTTTCGGTCCGTCCTGGACCATTCTCAAGTCGATTGTCTTTAATTGTGAGCTCCTATTATGTTATGACTCTGAACGGTGTAAAATGTTATAATGAACAAATCCACGAGGGCCGTGACGGGGGTCATGGATTTGTGGATTTGTTCATTTGATGCATCAGTCTATTATGATTTTTGTGTAATAATTTGCTTGATTCTGAGTACACATGCATGAGAATTATTGATAATAGAGACCTATTTCCGGATCCAATAGTTGTGGGATAAAATATTTGGTTTCAAGACGCCAGTTGTATCTTCGAATTTCTTTACAAATACAAAGATTAACCTAAAACCTTTAGCAGAACTTCGGAGGCATCAGAGTGAAATTAACACCTGGAACGCGACCTGTCTATAGATTTGCATCCAAGTCCCTCAATTACTGGTGAGTGAATCCCCCCCCTCCTCCCGTGGCTGGGACTCGAACCCAGACGAAATTGATTGATGAAGATTAAGCCACCCAAGAGGTGGCACGGGCATGAATAGCCCGTAATCAGCCGAAATTGTTGGCAAGCTGCAAATATATTGTGCAACCTCACCTCACCTCACTTCACCTGTAGGTATCTCCGTGAGGGTTGGGGGTGATAGCACTTAAGTTTTGGCCGCCATCTTGACCTCCCTCACTAAACGTGGATGGGATAACAAGCAAGGAGGATACCAGGCTGGT